>NW_027480641.1:0-318540 GCF_051401765.1 Calliopsis andreniformis | reverse complement strand
TATGGCTATTATGACTATTATGGTTGTTATGGCTAGTATAATGTATATTATGGTTATGTCCGAACCCATTATGGTTATTATTATGATTATTATGATTATTACGGATCTTGGTATAATTATCAAGGATATTATGATCATCATTAAGATTATTATGGTTACTATGATTACTGTGATTATTGCTATGCTTATTAACATTACAATTACGATTATTATGATTATTGTAGTTATTATGATGATCACTATGACTATTATGGCTGTTAGTATGATTATTATGATCAACATTCAGATTATTATGGCTATTATGATATTGATGGTTATTATTGCTATTATAATGATAAATATGATTATTTCCAAGTTTATTATGGTTATTATTATGACTATTATGATTATTATAGTTATTATGATTATTATGATTATTATGGCTAGTATAATGCTTATTATGAATATTTCCAAGCTTAATATGGTTATTAGTATAATTATTATGATTATTATGGTTATTATGATTATTATGGTTACTATGGCTAGTATAACGGTTATTATGATTATTTCAAAACTTATTATGTTTATTATTACGGTTACTATGATTATTATGGATCTTGGTATAATTATGATGAATATTATGGTCATCATTAAGATCATTATGGATATTACGATGATTATGGTTATTACGATAATCACAGTGATTATTAACATTATTTCCATGACTATTCCGTTTATTATGAAGATTACTATGATCATTATAATTGTTAGTATGAATATTATGACCACCATTCAGATTATTACGGCTATTGTGATTTTTATTGCTATTATGGCTATTATAATGATTATTACGATTGTTTCCAAGTTCATTATTGTTATTATTACGACTATTATGATTATTATGGCTATTACGACTATTATAGTTGTTAGGGGTAGTATAATGTATATTATGATTATTTCCGCTCCTATTATGGTTATTATTATGATTATTATGATTATTACGGATCTTGGTATAATTATCATGGATATTATGATCATCATTAAGATTATTATGGTTTCTATGATTATTGGGATTATTGCTATGCTTATTAACATTACTATTACGATTATTATGATTATTGTAGTTATTATGATGATCACTATGATTATTATGGCTGTTAGTATGATTATTATGATCAACATTCAGATTATTATGGCTATTATGATATTTATGGTTATTATTGCTATTATAATGATAAATATGATTATTTCCAAGTTTATTATGGTTATTATTATGACTATTATGATTATTATAGTTATTATGATTATTATGATTATTATGGCTAGTATAATGCTTATGATGATTAATTCCAAGCTTATTATGGTTATTAATATAATTATTATGATGATTATGGTTATTATGATTATTATGGCTTCTATGGCTAGTATAACGTTTATTATGATTATTTCAAAGCCTATTATGTTTATTATTATGGTTACTATGATTATTATGGATCTTGGTATAATTATGATGAATATAATGATCATCATTAAAATCATTATGGTTATTGCGATTATTATGACTATTTTGATTACTCTAGTTATTATGATTATTATGGTTATTATGGCTAGTATGAAGTTTATTATGATTATTTCAAAGCTTATTATGCTTATTATTATAATTATTCTGATTATTATATGTCTAGGTATAATTATGATTTATATTATTGTCATCATTAAGATTAGTATGGTATTACGTTAATAATAACGGTTATTAAGATTATTTCCATGACTATTCTGTTTATTATGATGATTACTATGATCATTATGGTTGTTAGTATGATTATTATGATCACCATTCTGATTATTATGGCTATTGTGATTTTTATGTCTATTATGGCTATTGTAATGATTATTACGATTATTTCCAAGATCATTATGGTTATTATTACGACTATTATGATTATTATGGCTATTATGACTATTATGGTTGTTATGGCTAGTATAAAGTATATTATGATTATTTCCGAACACAGTAGGGTTATTATTATGATTATTATGATTATCACGGATCTTGGTATAATTATCATGGATATTATGATCATCATTAGGATTATTATGGTTACTATTATTATTGTGATTATTGCTATGCTTATTAACATTACAATTACGATTATTATGATTATTGTAGTTATTATGATGATCACTATGACTATTATGGCTGTTAGTATGATTATTATGATCAACATTCAGATTATTATGGCTATTATGATATTGATGGTTATTATTGCTATTATAATGATAAATATGATTATTTCCAAGTTTATTATGGTTATTATTATGACTATTATGATTATTATAGTTATTATGATTATTATGATTATTATGGCTAGTATAATGCTTATTATGAATATTTCCAAGCTTAATATGGTTATTAGTATAATTATTATGATTATTATGGTTATTATGATTATTATGGTTACTATGGCTAGTATAACGGTTATTATGATTATTTCAAAACTTATTAGGTTTATTATTACGGTTACTATGATTATTATGGATCTTGGTATAATTATGATGAATATTATGGTCATCATTAAGATCATTATGGTTATTACGATGATTATGGTTATTACGATAATCACAGTGATTATTAACATTATTTCCATGACTATTCCGTTTATTATGAAGATTACTATGATCATTATGATTGTTAGTATGAATATTATGACCACCATTCAGATTATTACGGCTATTGTGATTTTTATTGCTATTATGGCAGATTATTACGGCTATTGTGATTTTTATTGCTATTATGGCTATTATAATGATTATTACGATTATTTCCAAGTTCATTATTGTTATTATTACGACTATTATGATTATTACGGTTATTATGACTATTATGGTTGTTATGGCTAGTATAATGTATATTATGATTATCTCCGAACCCATTATGGTTATTATTATGATTATTATGATTATTACGGATCTTGGTATAATTATCATGGATATTATGATCATCATTAAAATTATTATGGTTACTCTGAATATTGTGATTATTGCTATGCTTATTAACATTACAATTACGATTATTATGATTATTGTAGTTATTATGATGATCACTATGATTATTATGGTTGTTAGTATGATTATTAGGATCAACATTCAGATTACTATGGCTATTATGATTTTTATGGTTATTATTACAATTATACTGATAAATATGATTATTTCCAAGTTTATTACGGTTATTATTATGACTATTATGATTATTATAGTTATTATTATTATTATGGTTACTATGGCTAGTATAACGGTTATTGTGATTATTTCAAAGCTTATTATGTTTATTATTATGATTACTCTGATTATTATTTGTCTTAGTATAATTATGATGAATATTATGGTCATCATTAAGATCATTATGGTTATTACGATGATTATGGTTATTACGATAATCATAATGATTATTAAGATTATTTCCATGACTATTCTGTTTATTATGATGATTACTATGATCATTATGGTTGTTAGTATGATTATTATGATCACCTTTCAGATTATTATGGCTATTGTGATTTTTATGGCTATTATGTCTATTATAATGATTATTACGATTACTTCCAAGTTCATTATTGTTATTATTACGACTATTATGATTATTATGGCTATTATGACTATTATAGTTGTTAGGGGTAGTATAATGTATATTATGATTATTTCCGAACCTATTATGTTTATTATTATGATTATTATGATTATTACGGATCTTGGTATAATTATCATGGATATTATGATCATCCTTAAGATTATTATGGTTTCTATGATTATTGTGATTATTGCTATGCTTATTAACATTACAATTACGATTATTATGATTATTGTAGTTATTATGGTGGTCACTATGATTATTATGGTTGTTAGTATGATTATTAGGATCAACATTCACATTATTACGGCTATTATGATTTTTATGGTTATTATTGCTATTATACTGATAAATATGATTATTTCCAAGTTTATTACGGCTATTATTATGACTATTATGATTATCATAGTTATTATGATTATTATGGTTACTATGGCTAGTATAACGGTTATTATGATTATTTCAAAACTTATTAGGTTTATTATTACGGTTACTATGATTATTATGGATCTTGGTATAATTATGATGAATATTATGGTCATCATTAAGATCATTATGGTTATTACGATGATTATGGTTATTACGATAATCATAATGATTATTAAGATTATTTCCAAGACTATTCTGTTTATTATGATGATTACTATGATCATTATGGTTGTTAGTATGATTATTATGATCTCCATTCTGATTATTATGGCTATTGTGATTTTTATGGCTATTATGACTATTATAATGATTATTACGATTATTTCCTGGTTCATAATTGTTATTATTACGACTATTATGATTATTATGGCTATTACGACTATTATAGTTGTTAGGGGTAGTATAATGTATATTATGATTATTTCCGCTCCTATTATGGTTATTATTATGATTATTATGATTATTACGGATCTTGGTATAATTATCATGGATATTATGATCATCATTAAGATTATTATGGTTTCTATGATTATTGGGATTATTGCTATGCTTATTAACATTACTATTACGATTATTATGATTATTGTAGTTATTATGATGATCACTATGATTATTATGGCTGTTAGTATGATTATTATGATCAACATTCAGATTATTATGGCTATTATGATATTTATGGTTATTATTGCTATTATAATGATAAATATGATTATTTCCAAGTTTATTATGGTTATTATTATGACTATTATGATTATTATAGTTATTATGATTATTATGATTATTATGGCTAGTATAATGCTTATGATGATTAATTCCAAGCTTATTATGGTTATTAATATAATTATTATGATGATTATGGTTATTATGATTATTATGGCTTCTATGGCTAGTATAACGTTTATTATGATTATTTCAAAGCCTATTATGTTTATTATTATGGTTACTATAATTATTATGGATCTTGGTATAATTATGATGAATATAATGATCATCATTAAAATCATTATGGTTATTGCGATTATTATGACTATTATGATTACTCTAGTTATTATGATTATTATGGTTATTATGGCTAGTATGAAGTTTATTATGATTATTTCAAAGCTTATTATGCTTATTATTATAATTATTCTGATTATTATATGTCTAGGTATAATTATGATTTATATTATTGTCATCATTAAGATTAGAATGGTATTACGTTAATAATAACGGTTATTAATATTATTTCCATGACTATTCTGTTTATTATGATGATTACTATGATCATTATGGTTGTTAGTATGATTATTATGATCACCATTCTGATTATTATGGCTATTGTGATTTTTATGTCTATTATGGCTATTGTAATGATTATTACGATTATTTCCAAGATCATTATGGTTATTATTACGACTATTATGATTATTATGGCTATTATGACTATTATGTTTGTTATGGCTAGTATAAAGTATATTATGATTATTTCCGAACACAGTAGGGTTATTATTATGATTATTATGATTATCACGGATCTTGGTATAATTATCATGGATATTATGATCATCATTAGGATTATTATGGTTACTATTATTATTGTGATTATTGCTATGCTTATTAACATTACAATTACGATTATTATGATTATTGTAGTTATTATGATGATCACTATGATTATTATGGTTGTTAGTATGATTATTAGGATCAACATTCAGATTATTACGGCTATTATGATTTTTATGGTTATTATTGCTATTATACTGATAAATATGATTAGTTCCAAGTTTATTACGGCTATTATTATGACTATTATGATTATTATAGTTATTATGATTATTATGGTTACTATGGCTAGTATAACGGTTATTATGATTATTTCAAAACTTATTAGGTTTATTATTACGGTTACTATGATTATTATGGATCTTGGTATAATTATGATGAATATTATGGTCATCATTAAGATCATTATGGTTATTACGATGATTATGGTTATTACGATAATCATAATGATTATTAAGATTATTTCCATGCCTATTCTGTTTATTATGATGATTACTATGATCATTATGATTGTTAGTATGATTATTATGACCACCATTCAGATTATTACGGCTATTGTGATTTTTATTGCTATTATGGCTATTATAATGATTATTACGATTATTTCCAAGTTCATTATTGTTATTATTACGACTATTATGATTATTACGGCTATTATGACTATTATGGTTGTTATGGCTAGTATAATGTATATTATGGTTATGTCCGAACCCATTATGGTTATTATTATGATTATTATGATTATTACGGATCTTGGTATAATTATCAAGGATATTATGATCATCATTAAGATTATTATGGTTACTATGATTACTGTGATTATTGCTATGCTTATTAACATTACAATTACGATTACTATGATTATTGTAGTTATTATGATGATCACTATGACTATTATGGCTGTTAGTATGATTATTATGATCAACATTCAGATTATTATGGCTATTATGATATTGATGGTTATTATTGCTATTATAATGATAAATATGATTATTTCCAAGTTTATTATGGTTATTATTATGACTATTATGATTATTATAGTTATTATGATTATTATGATTATTATGGCTAGTATAATGCTTATTATGAATATTTCCAAGCTTAATATGGTTATTAGTATAATTATTATGATTATTATGGTTATTATGATTATTATGGTTACTATGGCTAGTATAACGGTTATTATGATTATTTCAAAACTTATTATGTTTATTATTACGGTTACTATGATTATTATGGATCTTGGTATAATTATGATGAATATTATGGTCATCATTAAGATCATTATGGATATTACGATGATTATGGTTATTACGATAATCACAGTGATTATTAACATTATTTCCATGACTATTCCGTTTATTATGAAGATTACTATGATCATTATAATTGTTAGTATGAATATTATGACCACCATTCAGATTATTACGGCTATTGTGATTTTTATTGCTATTATGGCTATTATAATGATTATTACGATTGTTTCCAAGTTCATTATTGTTATTATTACGACTATTATGATTATTATGGCTATTACGACTATTATAGTTGTTAGGGGTAGTATAATGTATATTATGATTATTTCCGCTCCTATTATGGTTATTATTATGATTATTATGATTATTACGGATCTTGGTATAATTATCATGGATATTATGATCATCATTAAGATTATTATGGTTTCTATGATTATTGGGATTATTGCTATGCTTATTAACATTACTATTACGATTATTATGATTATTGTAGTTATTATGATGATCACTATGATTATTATGGCTGTTAGTATGATTATTATGATCAACATTCAGATTATTATGGCTATTATGATATTTATGGTTATTATTGCTATTATAATGATAAATATGATTATTTCCAAGTTTATTATGGTTATTATTATGACTATTATGATTATTATAGTTATTATGATTATTATGATTATTATGGCTAGTATAATGCTTATGATGATTAATTCCAAGCTTATTATGGTTATTAATATAATTATTATGATGATTATGGTTATTATGATTATTATGGCTTCTATGGCTAGTATAACGTTTATTATGATTATTTCAAAGCCTATTATGTTTATTATTATGGTTACTATGATTATTATGGATCTTGGTATAATTATAATGAATATAATGATCATCATTAAAATCATTATGGTTATTGCGATTATTATGACTATTATGATTACTCTAGTTATTATGATTATTATGGTTATTATGGCTAGTATGAAGTTTATTATGATTATTTCAAAGCTTATTATGCTTATTACTATAATTATTCTGATTATTATATGTCTAGGTATAATTATGATTTATATTATTGTCATCATTAAGATTAGTATGGTATTACGTTAATAATAACGGTTATTAAGATTATTTCCATGACTATTCTGTTTATTATGATGATTACTATGATCATTATGGTTGTTAGTATGATTATTATGATCACCATTCTGATTATTATGGCTATTGTGATTTTTATGTCTATTATGGCTATTGTAATGATTATTACGATTATTTCCAAGATCATTATGGTTATTATTACGACTATTATGATTATTATGGCTATTATGACTATTATGGTTGTTATGGCTAGTATAAAGTATATTATGATTATTTCCGAACACAGTAGGGTTATTATTATGATTATTATGATTATCACGGATCTTGGTATAATTATCATGGATATTATGATCATCATTAGGATTATTATGGTTACTATTATTATTGTGATTATTGCTATGCTTATTAACATTACAATTACGATTATTATGATTATTGTAGTTATTATGATGATCACTATGATTATTATGGTTGTTAGTATGATTATTAGGATCAACATTCAGATTATTACGGCTATTATGATTTTTATGGTTATTATTGCTATTATACTGATAAATATGATTAGTTCCAAGTTTATTACGGCTATTATTATGACTATTATGATTATTATAGTTATTATGATTATTATGGTTACTATGGCTGGTATAACGGTTATTATGATTATTTCAAAACTTATTAGGTTTATTATTACGGTTACTATGATTATTATGGATCTTGGTATAATTATGATGAATATTATGGTCATCATTAAGATCATTATGGTTATTACGATGATTATGGTTATTACGATAATCATAATGATTATTAAGATTATTTCCATGCCTATTCTGTTTATTATGATGATTACTATGATCATTATGATTGTTAGTATGATTATTATGACCACCATTCAGATTATTACGGCTATTGTGATTTTTATTGCTATTATGGCTATTATAATGATTATTACGATTATTTCCAAGTTCATTATTGTTATTATTACGACTATTATGATTATTACGGCTATTATGACTATTATGGTTGTTATGGCTAGTATAATGTATATTATGGTTATGTCCGAACCCATTATGGTTATTATTATGATTATTATGATTATTACGGATCTTGGTATAATTATCAAGGATATTATGATCATCATTAAGATTATTATGGTTACTATGATTACTGTGATTATTGCTATGCTTATTAACATTACAATTACGATTATTATGATTATTGTAGTTATTATGATGATCACTATGACTATTATGGCTGTTAGTATGATTATTATGATCAACATTCAGATTATTATGGCTATTATGATATTGATGGTTATTATTGCTATTATAATGATAAATATGATTATTTCCAAGTTTATTATGGTTATTATTATGACTATTATGATTATTATAGTTATTATGATTATTATGATTATTATGGCTAGTATAATGCTTATTATGAATATTTCCAAGCTTAATATGGTTATTAGTATAATTATTATGATTATTATGGTTATTATGATTATTATGGTTACTATGGCTAGTATAACGGTTATTATGATTATTTCAAAACTTATTATGTTTATTATTACGGTTACTATGATTATTATGGATCTTGGTATAATTATGATGAATATTATGGTCATCATTAAGATCATTATGGATATTACGATGATTATGGTTATTACGATAATCACAGTGATTATTAACATTATTTCCATGACTATTCCGTTTATTATGAAGATTACTATGATCATTATAATTGTTAGTATGAATATTATGACCACCATTCAGATTATTACGGCTATTGTGATTTTTATTGCTATTATGGCTATTATAATGATTATTACGATTGTTTCCAAGTTCATTATTGTTATTATTACGACTATTATGATTATTATGGCTATTACGACTATTA
Organism: Calliopsis andreniformis; assembly: GCF_051401765.1. Lineage (NCBI taxonomy): Eukaryota > Metazoa > Arthropoda > Insecta > Hymenoptera > Andrenidae > Calliopsis > Calliopsis andreniformis. The sequence goes on along the minus strand of NW_027480641.1, from coordinate 308,706 downwards.
TAGTTGTTAGGGGTAGTATAATGTATATTATGATTATTTCCGCTCCTATTATGGTTATTATTATGATTATTATGATTATTACGGATCTTGGTATAATTATCATGGATATTCTGATCATCATTAAGATTATTATGGTTTCTATGATTATTGGGATTATTGCTATGCTTATTAACATTACTATTACGATTATTATGATTATTGTAGTTATTATGATGATCACTATGATTATTATGGCTGTTAGTATGATTATTATGATCAACATTCAGATTATTATGGCTATTATGATATTTATGGTTATTATTGCTATTATAATGATAAATATGATTATTTCCAAGTTTATTATGGTTATTATTATGACTATTATGATTATTATAGTTATTATGATTATTATGATTATTATGGCTAGTATTAAGGTTATTATGATTATTTCAAAGCTTATTATGTTTATTATTACGGTTACTATGATTATTATGGATCTTGGTATAATTATGATGAATATTATGGTCATCATTAAGATCATTATGGTTATTACGATGATTATGGTTATTACGATAATCATAATGATTATTAAGATTATTTCCATGACTATTCTGTTTATTATGATGATTACTATGATCATTATGGTTGTTAGTATGATTATTATGATCACCTTTCAGATTATTATGGCTATTGTGATTTTTATGGCTATTATGGCTATTATAATGATTATTACGATTATTTCCAAGTTCATTATTGTTATTACTACGACTATTATGATTATTATGGCTATTATGACTATTATGGTTGTTATGGCTAGTATAATGTATATTATGATTATTTCCAAACCCATTATGGTTATTATTATGATTATTATGATTATTACGGATCTTGATGTAATTATCATGAATATTATGATCATCATTAAGATTATTATGGTTACTATGATTATTGTGATTATTGCTAAGCTTATTAACATTACAATTACGATTATTATGATTATTGTAGTTATTATGATGATCACTATGATCATTATGGTTGTTAGTATGATTATTATGATCACCATTCTGATTATTATGGCTATTGTGATTTTTATGGCTATTATGACTATTATAATGATTATTACGATTATTTCCTAGTTCATTATTGTTATTATCACGACTATTATGATTATTATGGCTATTATGACTATTATGGTTGTTATGGCTAGTATAATGTATATTATGATTATCTCCGAACCCATTATGGTTATTATTATGATTATTATGATTATTACGGATCTTGGTATAATTATCATGGATATTATGATCATCATTAAGATTATTATGGTTACTATGATTATTGTGATTATTGCTATGCTTATTAACATTACAATTACGATTATTATGATTATTGTAGTTATTATGATGATCACTATGATTATTATGGTTGTTAGTATGATTATTAGGATCAACATTCAGATTATTATGGCTATTATGATTTTTATGGTTATTATTGCTATTATACTGATAAATATGATTATTTCCAAGTTTATTACTGTTATTGTTATGACTATTATGATTATTATAGTTATTATGGTTATTATGGTTACTATGGCTGGTATAACGGTTATTATGATTATTTCAAAGCTTATTATGTTTATTGTTATGGTTACTATGATTATTATGGATCTTGGTATAATTATGATGAATATTATGTTCATCATTAAGATCATTATGGTTATTTCGATGATTATGGTCATTACGATAATCATAATGATTATTAAGATTATTTCCATGACTATTCTGTTTATTATGATGATTACCATGATCATTATGGTTGCTAGTATGATTATTATGATCACCATTCTGATTATTATGGCTATTGTGATTTTTATGGCTATTATGACTACTATAATGATTATTACGATTATTTCCAAGTTCATTATTGTTATTATTACGACTATTATGATTATTATGGCTATTATGACTATTATGGTTGTTATGGCTAGTATAATGTATATTATGGTTATGTCCGAACCCATTATGGTTATTATTATGATTATTATGATTATTACGGATCTTGGTATAATTATCAAGGATATTATGATCATCATTAAGATTATTATGGTTACTATGATTATTGTGATTATTGCTATGCTTATTAACATTACAATTACGATTATTATGATTATTGTAGTTATTATGGTGGTCACTATGATTATTATGGTTGTTAGTGTGATTATTAGGATCAACATTCAGATTATTACGGCTATTATGATTTTTATGGTTATTATTGCTATTATACTGATAAATATGATTATTTCAATGCTTATTATGGTTATTACTATATTTATTATGACTATTATGGTTATTATGATTATTATGGTTACTATGGCTAGTATAACGGTTATTATGATTATTTCAAAACTTATTATGTTTATTATTACGGTTACTATGATTATTATGGATCTTGGTATAATTATGATGAATATTATGGTCATCATTAAGATCATTATGGTTATTACGATTATTATGGTTATTACGATAATCATAATGATTATTAAGATTATTTGCATGCCTATTCTGTTTATTATGATGATTACTATGATCATTATGATTGTTAGTATGATTATTATGACCACCTTTCAGATTATTATGGCTATTGTGATTTTTATTGCTATTATGGCTATTATAATGATTATTACGATTATTTCCAAGTTCATTATTGTTATTATTACGACTATTATGATTATTACGGCTATTATGACTATTATGGTTGTTATGGCTAGTATAATGTATATTATGATTATCTCCGAACCCATTATGGTTATTATTATGATTATTATGATTATTACGGGTCTTGGTATAATTATCATGGATATTCTGATCATCATTAAGATTATTATGGTTACTATGATTATTGTGATTATTGCTATGCATATTAACATTACAATTACGATTATTATGATTATTGTAGTTATTATGATGATCACTATGATTATTATGGCTGTCAGTATGATGATTATGATCAACATTGAGATTATTACGGCTATTATGATCTTTATGGTTATTATTGCTATTATAATGATAAATATGACTATTTCCAAGTTTATTATGGTTATTATTATGACTATTATGATTATTATAGTTATTATGATTATTATGGCTAGTATAACGCTTATTATGATTATTTCCAAGCTTATTACGGTTATTACTATAATTATTATGATTATTATGGTTATTGTGACTATTATGGTTGTTATGGCTAGTATAATGTATATTATGATTATCTCCGAACCCATTATGGTTATTATTATGATTATTATGATTATTACGGGTCTTGGTATAATTATCATGGATATTCTGATCATCATTAAGATTATTATGGTTACTATGATTATTGTGATTATTGCTATGCATATTAACATTACAATTACGATTATTATGATTATTGTAGTTATTATGATGATCACTATGATTATTATGGCTGTCAGTATGATGATTATGATCAACATTGAGATTATTACGGCTATTATGATCTTTATGGTTATTATTGCTATTATAATGATAAATATGACTATTTCCAAGTTTATTATGGTTATTATTATGACTATTATGATTATTATAGTTATTATGATTATTATGGCTAGTATAACGCTTATTATGATTATTTCCAAGCTTATTACGGTTATTACTATAATTATTATGATTATTATGGTTATTGTGATTATTATGGTTACTATGGCTAGTATAACGGTTATTATGATTATTTCAAAGCTTATTATGTTTATTATTATGGTTACTATGATTATTATGGATCTTGGTATAATTATGATGAATATCATGGTCATCATTAAGATCATTATGGTTATTGCGATTATTATGACTATTATGATTATTCTAGTTATTATAATTATTATGGTTATTATGGCTAGTATAAAGGCAATTATGATTATTTCAAAGCTTATTATGTTTATTATTATGATTACTCTGATTATTATTTGTCTTAGTATAATTATGATGAATATTATGGTCATCATTGAGATCATTATGGTTATTAAGGTGATTATGGTTATTACGTTAATAATAACGGTTATTTAGATTATTTCCATGACTATTCTGTTTATTATGATGATTACTATGATCATTATGGTTGTTAGTATGATTATTATGATCACCATTCTAATTATTATGGCTATTGTGATTTTTATTGCTATTATGGCTATTATAATGATTATTACGATTATTTCCAAGTTCATTATTGTTATTATTACGACTATTATGATTATTACGGCTATTATGACTATTATGGTTGTTATGGCTAGTATAATGTATATTATGATTATCTCCGAACCCATTATGGTTATTATTATGATTATTATGATTATTGCGGATCTTGGTATAATTATCATGGATATTATGATCATCATTAAGATTATTATGGTTACTATGATTATTGTGATTATTGCTATGCTTATTAACATTACAATTACGATTATTATGATTATTGTAGTTATTATGGTGGTCACTATGATTATTATGGTTGTTAGTATGATTATTAGGATCAACATTCAGATTATTACGGCTATTATGATTTTTATGGTTATTATTGCTATTATACTGATAAATATGATTATTTCAAAGCTTATTATGGTTATTACTATATTTATTATGACTATTATGGTTATTATGATTATTATGGTTACTATGGCTAGTATAACGGTTATTATGATTATTTCAAAACTTATTATGTTTATTATTACGGTTACTATGATTATTATGGATCTTGGTATAATTATGATGAATATTATGGTCATCATTAAGATCATTATGGTTATTACGATTATTATGGTTATTACGATAATCATAATGATTATTAAGATTATTTCCATGCCTATTCTGTTTATTATGATGATTACTATGATCATTATGATTGTTAGTATGATTATTATGACCACCTTTCAGATTATTATGGCTATTGTGATTTTTATTGCTATTATGGCTATTATAATGATTATTACGATTATTTCCAAGTTCATTATTGTTATTATTACGACTATTATGATTATTACGGCTATTATGACTATTATGGTTGTTATGGCTAGTATAATGTATATTATGATTATCTCCGAACCCATTATGGTTATTATTATGATTATTATGATTATTACGGATCTTGGTATAATTATCATGGATATTATGATCATCATTAAGATTATTATGGTTACTATGATTATTGTGATTATTGCTATGCTTATTAAAATTACAATTACGATTATTATGATTATTGTAGTTATTATGATGGTCACTATGATTATTATGGTTGTTAGTATGTTTATTAGGATCAACATTCAGATTATTATGGCTATTATGATTTTTATGGTTATTATTGCTATTATACTGATAAATATGATTATTTCCAAGTTTATTACTGTTATTGTTATGACTATTATGATTATTATAGTTATTATGGTTATTATGGTTACTATGGCTGGTATAACGGTTATTATGATTATTTCAAAGCTTATTATGTTTATTGTTATGGTTACTATGATTATTATGGATCTTGGTATAATTATGATGAATATTATGTTCATCATTAAGATCATTATGGTTATTTCGATGATTATGGTCATTACGATAATCATAATGATTATTAAGATTATTTCCATGACTATTCTGTTTATTATGATGATTACCATGATCATTATGGTTGCTAGTATGATTATTATGATCACCATTCTGATTATTATGGCTATTGTGATTTTTATGGCTATTATGACTACTATAATGATTATTACGATTATTTCCAAGTTCATTATTGTTATTATTACGACTATTATGATTATTATGGCTATTATGACTATTATGGTTGTTATGGCTAGTATAATGTATATTATGGTTATGTCCGAACCCATTATGGTTATTATTATGATTATTATGATTATTACGGATCTTGGTATAATTATCAAGGATATTATGATCATCATTAAGATTATTATGGTTACTATGATTACTGTGATTATTGCTATGCTTATTAACATTACAATTACGATTATTATGATTATTGTAGTTATTATGATGATCACTATGACTATTATGGCTGTTAGTATGATTATTATGATCAACATTCAGATTATTATGGCTATTATGATATTGATGGTTATTATTGCTATTATAATGATAAATATGATTATTTCCAAGTTTATTATGGTTATTATTATGACTATTATGATTATTATAGTTATTATGATTATTATGATTATTATGGCTAGTATAATGCTTATTATGAATATTTCCAAGCTTAATATGGTTATTAGTATAATTATTATGATTATTATGGTTATTATGATTATTATGGTTACTATGGCTAGTATAACGGTTATTATGATTATTTCAAAACTTATTATGTTTATTATTACGGTTACTATGATTATTATGGATCTTGGTATAATTATGATGAATATTATGGTCATCATTAAGATCATTATGGATATTACGATGATTATGGTTATTACGATAATCACAGTGATTATTAACATTATTTCCATGACTATTCCGTTTATTATGAAGATTACTATGATCATTATAATTGTTAGTATGAATATTATGACCACCATTCAGATTATTACGGCTATTGTGATTTTTATTGCTATTATGGCTATTATAATGATTATTACGATTGTTTCCAAGTTCATTATTGTTATTATTACGACTATTATGATTATTATGGCTATTACGACTATTATAGTTGTTAGGGGTAGTATAATGTATATTATGATTATTTCCGCTCCTATTATGGTTATTATTATGATTATTATGATTATTACGGATCTTGGTATAATTATCATGGATATTATGATCATCATTAAGATTATTATGGTTTCTATGATTATTGGGATTATTGCTATGCTTATTAACATTACTATTACGATTATTATGATTATTGTAGTTATTATGATGATCACTATGATTATTATGGCTGTTAGTATGATTATTATGATCAACATTCAGATTATTATGGCTATTATGATATTTATGGTTATTATTGCTATTATAATGATAAATATGATTATTTCCAAGTTTATTATGGTTATTATTATGACTATTATGATTATTATAGTTATTATGATTATTATGATTATTATGGCTAGTATAATGCTTATGATGATTAATTCCAAGCTTATTATGGTTATTAATATAATTATTATGATGATTATGGTTATTATGATTATTATGGCTTCTATGGCTAGTATAACGTTTATTATGATTATTTCAAAGCCTATTATGTTTATTATTATGGTTACTATGATTATTATGGATCTTGGTATAATTATGATGAATATAATGATCATCATTAAAATCATTATGGTTATTGCGATTATTATGACTATTATGATTACTCTAGTTATTATGATTATTATGGTTATTATGGCTAGTATGAAGTTTATTATGATTATTTCAAAGCTTATTATGCTTATTATTATAATTATTCTGGTTATTATAGGTCTAGGTATAATTATGATTTATATTATTGTCATCATTAAGATTAGTATGGTATTACGTTAATAATAACGGTTATTAAGATTATTTCCATGACTATTCTGTTTATTCTGATGATTACTATGATCATTATGGTTGTTAGTATGATTATTATGATCACCATTCTGATTATTATGGCTATTGTGATTTTTATGTCTATTATGGCTATTGTAATGATTATTACGATTATTTCCAAGATCATTATGGTTATTATTACGACTATTATGATTATTATGGCTATTATGACTATTATGGTTGTTATGGCTAGTATAAAGTATATTATGATTATTTCCGAACACAGTAGGGTTATTATTATGATTATTATGATTATCACGGATCTTGGTATAATTATCATGGATATTATGATCATCATTAGGATTATTATGGTTACTATTATTATTGTGATTATTGCTATGCTTATTAACATTACAATTACGATTATTATGATTATTGTAGTTATTATGATGATCACTATGATTATTATGGTTGTTAGTATGATTATTAGGATCAACATTCAGATTATTACGGCTATTATGATTTTTATGGTTATTATTGCTATTATACTGATAAATATGATTAGTTCCAAGTTTATTACGGCTATTATTATGACTATTATGATTATTATAGTTATTATGATTATTATGGTTACTATGGCTAGTATAACGGTTATTATGATTATTTCAAAACTTATTAGGTTTATTATTACGGTTACTATGATTATTATGGATCTTGGTATAATTATGATGAATATTATGGTCATCATTAAGATCATTATGGTTATTACGATGATTATGGTTATTACGATAATCATAATGATTATTAAGATTATTTCCATGCCTATTCTGTTTATTATGATGATTACTATGATCATTATGATTGTTAGTATGATTATTATGACCACCATTCAGATTATTACGGCTATTGTGATTTTTACTGCTATTATGGCTATTATAATGATTATTACGATTATTTCCAAGTTCATTATTGTTATTATTACGACTATTATGATTATTACGGCTATTATGACTATTATGGTTGTTATGGCTAGTATAATGTATATTATGATTATCTCCGAACCCATTATGGTTATTATTATGATTATTATGATTATTACGGATCTTGGTATAATTATCATGGATATTATGATCATCATTAAGATTATTATGGTTACTATGATTATTGTGATTATTGCTATGCTTATTAACATTACAATTACGATTATTATGATTATTGTAGTTATTATGGTGGTCACTATGATTATTATGGTTGTTAGTGTGATTATTAGGATCAACATTCAGATTATTACGGCTATTATGATTTTTATGGTTATTATTGCTATTATACTGATAAATATGATTATTTCAATGCTTATTATGGTTATTACTATATTTATTATGACTATTATGGTTATTATGATTATTATGGTTACTATGGCTAGTATAACGGTTATTATGATTATTTCAAAACTTATTATGTTTATTATTACGGTTACTATGATTATTATGGATCTTGGTATAATTATGATGAATATTATGGTCATCATTAAGATCATTATGGTTATTACGATTATTATGGTTATTACGATAATCATAATGATTATTAAGATTATTTGCATGCCTATTCTGTTTATTATGATGATTACTATGATCATTATGATTGTTAGTATGATTATTATGACCACCTTTCAGATTATTATGGCTATTGTGATTTTTATTGCTATTATGGCTATTATAATGATTATTACGATTATTTCCAAGTTCATTATTGTTATTATTACGACTATTATGATTATTACGGCTATTATGACTATTATGGTTGTTATGGCTAGTATAATGTATATTATGATTATCTCCGAACCCATTATGGTTATTATTATGATTATTATGATTATTACGGGTCTTGGTATAATTATCATGGATATTCTGATCATCATTAAGATTATTATGGTTACTATGATTATTGTGATTATTGCTATGCATATTAACATTACAATTACGATTATTATGATTATTGTAGTTATTATGATGATCACTATGATTATTATGGCTGTCAGTATGATGATTATGATCAACATTGAGATTATTACGGCTATTATGATCTTTATGGTTATTATTGCTATTATAATGATAAATATGACTATTTCCAAGTTTATTATGGTTATTATTATGACTATTATGATTATTATAGTTATTATGATTATTATGGCTAGTATAACGCTTATTATGATTATTTCCAAGCTTATTACGGTTATTACTATAATTATTATGATTATTATGGTTATTGTGATTATTATGGTTACTATGGCTAGTATAACGGTTATTATGATTATTTCAAAGCTTATTATGTTTATTATTATGGTTACTATGATTATTATGGATCTTGGTATAATTATGATGAATATCATGGTCATCATTAAGATCATTATGGTTATTGCGATTATTATGACTATTATGATTATTCTAGTTATTATAATTATTATGGTTATTATGGCTAGTATAAAGGCAATTATGATTATTTCAAAGCTTATTATGTTTATTATTATGATTACTCTGATTATTATTTGTCTTAGTATAATTATGATGAATATTATGGTCATCATTGAGATCATTATGGTTATTAAGGTGATTATGGTTATTACGTTAATAATAACGGTTATTTAGATTATTTCCATGACTATTCTGTTTATTATGATGATTACTATGATCATTATGGTTGTTAGTATGATTATTATGATCACCATTCTAATTATTATGGCTATTGTGATTTTTATTGCTATTATGGCTATTATAATGATTATTACGATTATTTCCAAGTTCATTATTGTTATTATTACGACTATTATGATTATTACGGCTATTATGACTATTATGGTTGTTATGGCTAGTATAATGTATATTATGATTATCTCCGAACCCATTATGGTTATTATTATGATTATTATGATTATTACGGATCTTGGTATAATTATCATGGATATTATGATCATCATTAAGATTATTATGGTTACTATGATTATTGTGATTATTGCTATGCTTATTAACATTACAATTACGATTATTATGATTATTGTAGTTATTATGGTGGTCACTATGATTATTATGGTTGTTAGTATGATTATTAGGATCAACATTCAGATTATTACGGCTATTATGATTTTTATGGTTATTATTGCTATTATACTGATAAATATGATTATTTCAAAGCTTATTATGGTTATTACTATATTTATTATGACTATTATGGTTATTATGATTATTATGGTTACTATGGCTAGTATAACGGTTATTATGATTATTTCAAAACTTATTATGTTTATTATTACGGTTACTATGATTATTATGGATCTTGGTATAATTATGATGAATATTATGGTCATCATTAAGATCATTATGGTTATTACGATTATTATGGTTATTACGATAATCATAATGATTATTAAGATTATTTCCATGCCTATTCTGTTTATTATGATGATTACTATGATCATTATGATTGTTAGTATGATTATTATGACCACCTTTCAGATTATTATGGCTATTGTGATTTTTATTGCTATTATGGCTATTATAATGATTATTACGATTATTTCCAAGTTCATTATTGTTATTATTACGACTATTATGATTATTACGGCTATTATGACTATTATGGTTGTTATGGCTAGTATAATGTATATTATGATTATCTCCGAACCCATTATGGTTATTATTATGATTATTATGATTATTACGGATCTTGGTATAATTATCATGGATATTATGATCATCATTAAGATTATTATGGTTACTATGATTATTGTGATTATTGCTATGCTTATTAAAATTACAATTACGATTATTATGATTATTGTAGTTATTATGATGGTCACTATGATTATTATGGTTGTTAGTATGTTTATTAGGATCAACATTCAGATTATTATGGCTATTATGATTTTTATGGTTATTATTGCTATTATACTGATAAATATGATTATTTCCAAGTTTATTACGGTTATTGTTATGACTATTATGATTATTATAGTTATTATGATTATTATGGTTGCTATGGATGGTATAACGGTTATTATGATTATTACAAAGCTTATTATGTTTATTATTATGGTTACTATGATTATTATGGATCTTGGTATAATTATGATGAATATTATGGTCATCATTAAGATCATTATGGATATTACGATGATTATGGTTATTACGATAATCACAGTGATTATTAAGATTATTTCCATGACTATTCCGTTTATTATGAAGATTACTATGATCATTATGATTGTTAGTATGAGTATTATGACCACCATTCAGATTATTATGGCTATTGTGATTTTTATTGCTATTATGGCTATTATAATGATTATTACGATTATTTCCAAGTTCATTATTGTTATTATTACGACTATTATGATTATTATGGCTATTACGACTATTATAGTTGTTAGGGGTAGTATAATGTATATTATGATTATTTCCGCTCCTATTATGGTTATTATTATGATTATTATGATTATTACGGATCTTGGTATAATTATCATGGATATTATGATCATCATTAAGATTATTATGGTTTCAATGATTATTGTGATTATTGCTATGCTTATTAACATTACAATTACGATTATTGTGATTATTGCAGTTATTATGATGATCACTATGATTATTATGGCTGTTATTATGATTATTATGATCAACATTCAGATTATTATGGCTATTATGATTTTTATGGTTATTATTGCTGTTATAATGATAAATATGATTATTTCCAAGTTTATTACGGTTATTATTATGACTATTGTGATTATTATAGTTATTATGATTATTATGATTATTATGGCTAGTATAATGCTTATTTCCAGGCTTATTATGGTTATTATTATAATTATTATGATTACCATGGCTATTATGATTATTATGGTTACTATGGCTAGTATAACGGTTATTATGATTATTTCAAAGCTTATTATGTTTATTATTATGGTTACTATGATTATTATGGATCTTGGTATAATTATGATGAATATCATGATCATCATTAAGATCATTATGGTTATTGCGATTATTATGACTATTATGATTATTCTAGTTATTATGATTATTATGGTTATTATGGCTAGTATAAAGGATGTTATGATTATTTCAAGGCTTATTATGTTTATTATTATGATTACTCTGATTATTATATGTCTAGGTATAATTATGATGAATATTATGGTCATCATTAAGATCATTATGGTTATTACAATGATTATGGTTATTACGTTAATAATAATGGTTATTAAGATTATTTGCATGACTATTCTGTTTATTATGATGATTACTATGATCATTATGGTTGTTAGTATGATTATTATGATCACCATTCTGATTATTATGGCTATTGTGATTTTTATGGCTATTATGACTATTATAATGATTATTACGATTATTTCCTAGTTCATTATTGTTATTATCACGACTATTATGATTATTATGGCTATTATGACTATTATGGTTGTTATGGCTAGTATAAAGTATATTATGATTATCCCCGAACCCATTATGGTTATTATTATGATTATTATGATTATTACGGATCTTGGTATAATTATCATGGATATTATGATCATCATTAAGATTATTACGGTTACTATGATTATTGTGATCATTGCTAAGCTTATTAACATTACAATTACGATTATTATGATTATTGTAGTTATTATGATGATCACTGTGATCATTATGGTTGTTAGTATGATTATTAGGATCAACATTCAGATTATTACGGCTAATATGATTTTTATGGTTATTATTGCTATTATACTGATAAATATGATTATTTCCAAGTTTATTACGGCTATTATTATGACTATTATGATTATTATAGTTATTATGATTATTATGGTTACTATGGCTAGTATAACGGTTATTATGATTATTTCAAAACTTATTAAGTTTATTATTACGGTCACTATGATTATTATGGATCTTGGTATAATTATGATGAATATTATGGTCATCATTAAGATCATTATGGTTATTTCGATGATTATGGTTATTACGTTAATAATAATGATTATTAAGATTATTTCCATGCCTATTCTGTTTATTATGATGATTACTATGATCATTATGATTGTTAGTATGATTATTATGACCACCATTCATATTATTACGGCTATTGTGATTTTTATTGCTATTATGGCTATTATAATGATTATTACGATTATTTCCAAGTTCATTATTGTTATTATTACGACTATTATGATTATTACGGCTATTATGACTATTATGGTTGTTATGGCAAGTATAATGTATATTATGATTATTTCCGAACACATTAGGGTTATTATTATGATTATTATGATTATTACGGATCTTGATATAATTATCATGAATATTATGATCATCATTAAGATTATTACGGTTACTATGATTATTGTGATCATTGCTAAGCTTATTAACATTACAATTACGATTATTATGATTATTGTAGTTATTATGATGATCACTGTGATCATTATGGTTGTTAGTATGATTATTATGATCACCATTCTGATTCTTATGGCTATTGTGATTTTTACGGCTATTATGACTATTATAATGATTATTACGATTATTTCCAAGTTCATTATTGTTATTATTACGACTATTATGATTATTATGGCTATTATGACTATTATGGTTGATATGGCTAGTATAATGTATATTATGATTATTTCCGAAACCAGTATGGTTTTTATTATGATTATTATGATTATTACGGATCTTGGTATAATTATCATGGATATTATGATCATCATTAAGATTATTATGGTTACTATGATTATTGTGATTATTGCTATGCTTATTAGCATTACAATTACGATTATTATGATTATTGTAGTTATTATGATGATCACTGTGATCATTATGGTTGTTAGTATGATTATTATGATCACCATTCTGATTCTTATGGCTATTGTGATTTTTACGGCTATTATGACTATTATAATGATTATTACGATTATTTCCAAGTTCATTATTGTTATTATTACGACTATTATGATTATTATGGCTATTATGACTATTATGGTTGATATGGCTAGTATAATGTATATTATGATTATTTCCGAACCCAGTATGGTTATTATTATGATTATTATGATTATTACGGATCTTGGTATAATTATCATGGATATTATGATCATCATTAAGATTATTATGGTTACTATGATTATTGTGATTATTGCTATGCTTATTAACATTACAATTACGATTGTTATGATTATTGTAGTTATTATGATGATCACTATGATTATTATGGTTGTTAGTATGATTATTAGGATCAACATTCAGATTATTATGGCTATTATGATTTTTATGGTTATTATTGCTATTATAATGATAAATATGATTATTTCCAAGTTTATTACGGTTATTATTATAATTATAATGATTATTATGGTTATTATGATTATTATGGCTAGTATAATGCTTATTATGAATATTTCCAAGCTTATTATGGTTATTACTATTATTATTATGATTATTATGGTTATTATGATTATTATGGTTACTATGGCTAGTATAACGGTTATTATGATTATTTCAAAGCTTATTATGCTTATTACTATAATTATTATGATTATTATGGTTATTATGGTTATTATGGTTACTATGGCCAGTATAACGGTAATTATGATTATTTCAAAGCTTATTCTGTTTATTATTATGGTTACTATGCTTATTATGGATCTTGGCATAATTATGTTGAATATAATGATCATCATTAAGATCATTATGGTTATTGCGATTATTATGACTATTATGATTATTCTAGGTATTATGATTATTATGGTTATTATGGCTAGTATAAAGGTTATTATGATTATTTCAAAGCTTATTATGTTTATTATTATGATTACTCTGATTATTATTTGTCTTAGTATAATTATGATGAATATTATGGTCATCATAGTGATCATTATGGTTATTAAGGTGATTATGGTTATTACGTTAATAATAACTATTATTAAGGTTATTTCCATGACTATTCTGTTTATTATGATGATTACTATGATCATTATGGTTGTTAGTATGATTATTATGATCACCATTCTGATTATTATGGCTATTGTGATTTTTATGACTATTATGACTATTATAATGATTATTACGATTATTTCCTAGTTCATTATTGTTATTATTACGACTATTATGATTATTACGGCTATTATGACTATTATGGTTGTTATGGCTAGTATAATGTATATTATGACTATTTCCGAACCCATTATGGTTATTATTATGATTATTATGATTATTACGGATCTTGGTATAATTATCATGGATATTATGATCAACATTAAGATTATTATGGTTACTATGATTATTGTGATTATTGCTATGCATATTAACATTACAATTACGATTATTATGATTATTGTAGTTATTATGATGATCACTATGATTATTATGGCTGTCAGTATGATGATTATGATCAACATTGAGATTATTATGGTTATTATGATCTTTATGGTTATTATTGCTATTATAATGATAAATATGACTATTTCCAAGTTTATTATGGTTATTATTATGACTATTATGATTATTATAGTTATTATGATTATTATGGCTAGTATAACGCTTATTATGATTATTTCCAAGCTTATTACGGTTATTACTATAATTATTATGATTATTATGGTTATTGTGATTATTATGGTTACTATGGCTAGTATAACGGTTATTATGATTATTTCAAAGCCTATTATGTTTATTATTATGGTTACTATGATTATTATGGATCTTGGTATAATTATGATGAATATCATGATCATCATTAAGATCATTATGGTTATTGCGATTATTATGACTATTATGATTATTCTAGTTATTATAATTATTATGGTTATTATGGCTAGTATAAAGGCTATTATGATTATTTCAAAGCTTATTATGTTTATTATTATGATTACTCTGATTATTATTTGTCTTAGTATAATTATGATGAATATTATGGTCATCATTGAGATCATTATGGTTATTAAGGTGATTATGGTTATTACGTTAATAATAACGGTTATTAAGATTATTTCCATGACTATTCTGTTTATTATGATGATTACTATGATCATTATGGTTGTTAGTATGATTATTATGATCACCATTCTGATTATTATGGCTATTGTGATTTTTATGTCTATTATGGCTATTGTAATGATTATTACGATTATTTCCAAGATCATTATGGTTATTATTACGACTATTATGATTATTATGGCTATTATGACTATTATGGTTGTTATGGCTAGTATAAAGTATATTATGATTATTTCCGAACACAGTAGGGTTATTATTATGATTATTATGATTATCACGGATCTTGGTATAATTATCATGGATATTATGATCATCATTAGGATTATTATGGTTACTATTATTATTGTGATTATTGCTATGCTTATTAACATTACAATT
This sequence comes from Calliopsis andreniformis, assembly GCF_051401765.1. Classification (NCBI taxonomy): domain Eukaryota; kingdom Metazoa; phylum Arthropoda; class Insecta; order Hymenoptera; family Andrenidae; genus Calliopsis; species Calliopsis andreniformis. Next base: position 291,770 of record NW_027480641.1, on the reverse strand, counting down.
ACGGTTATTATGATTATTGTAGTTATTATGATGATCACTATGATTATTATGGTTGTTAGTATGATTATTAGGATCAACATTCAGATTATTATGGCTATTATGATTTTTATGGTTATTATTGCTATTATATAGATAAATATGATTATTTCCAAGTTTATTACGGTTATTATTATGACTATTATGATTATTATAGTTATTATGATTATTATGGTTACTATGGCTAGTATAACGGTTATTATGATTATTTCAAAACTTATTAGGTTTATTATTACGGTTACTATGATTATTATGGATCTTGGTATAATTATGATGAATATTATGGTCATCATTAAGATCATTATGGTTATTACGATGATTATGGTTATTACGATAATCATAATGATTATTAAGATTATTTCCATGCCTATTCTGTTTATTATGATGATTACTATGATCATTATGATTGTTAGTATGATTATTATGACCACCATTCAGATTATTACGGCTATTGTGATTTTTATTGCTATTATGGCTATTATAATGATTATTACGATTATTTCCAAGTTCATTATTGTTATTATTACGACTATTATGATTATTACGGCTATTATGACTATTCTGGTTGTTATGGCTAGTATAATGTATATTATGATTATCTCCGAACCCATTATGGTTATTATTATTATTATTATTATTATTACGGATCTTGGTATAATTATCATGGATATTATGATCATCATTAAGATTATTATGGTTACTATGATTATTGTGATTATTGCTATGCTTATTAACATTACAATTACGATTATTATGATTATTGTAGTTATTATGGTGGTCACTATGATTATTATGGTTGTTAGTGTGATTATTAGGATCAACATTCAGATTATTACGGCTATTATGATTTTTATGGTTATTATTGCTATTATACTGATAAATATGATTATTTCAAAGCTTATTATGGTTATTACTATATTTATTATGACTATTATGGTTATTATGATTATTATGGTTACTATGGCTAGTATAACGGTTATTATGATTATTTCAAAACTGATTATGTTTATTATTACGGTTACTATGATTATTATGGATCTTGGTATAATTATGATGAATATTATGGTCATCATTAAGATCATTATGGTTATTACGATTATTATGGTTATTACGATAATCATAATGATTATTAAGATTATTTCCATGCCTATTCTGTTTATTATGATGATTACTATGATGATTATGATTGTTAGTATGATTATTATGACCACCTTTCAGATTATTATGGCTATTGTGATTTTTATTGCTATTATGGCTATTATAATGATTATTACGACTATTTCCAAGTTCATTACTGTTATTACTACGACTATTATGATTATTATGGCTATTATGACTATAACGGCTGTTATGGCAAGTATAATGTATATTATGATTATTTCCGAACACATTAGGGTTATTATTATGATTATTATGATTATTACGGGTCTTGGTATAATTATCATGGATATTATGATCATCATTAAGATTATTATGGTTACTATGATTATTGTGATTATTGCTATGCTTATTAACATTTCAATTACGATTATTATGATTATTGTAGTTATTATGATGATCACTATGATTATTATGGTTGTTAGTATGATTATTAGGATCAACATTCAGATTATTATGGCTATTATGATTTTTATGGTTATTATTGCTATTATAATGATAAATATGATTATTTCCAAGTTTATTACGGTTATTATTATAATTATTATGATTATTATGGTTATTATGATTATTATGGCTAGTATAATGCTTATTATGAATATTTCCAAGCTTATTATGGTTATTACTATTATTATTATGATTATTATGGTTATTATGATTATTATGGTTACTATGGCTAGTATAACGGTTATTATGATTATTTCAAAGCTTATTATGCTTATTACTATAATTATTATGATTATTATGGTTATTATGGTTATTATGGTTACTATGGCCAGTATAACGGTAATTATGATTATTTCAAAGCTTATTCTGTTTATTATTATGGTTACTATGCTTATTATGGATCTTGGCATAATTATGATGAATATAATGATCATCATTAAGATCATTATGGTTATTGCGATTATTATGACTATTATGATTATTCTAGGTATTATGATTATTATGGTTATTATGGCTAGTATAAAGGTTATTATGATTATTTCAAAGCTTATTATGTTTATTATTATGATTACTCTGATTATTATTTGTCTTAGTATAATTATGATGAATATTATGGTCATCATAGTGATCATTATGGTTATTAAGGTGATTATGGTTATTACGTTAATAATAACTATTATTAAGGTTATTTCCATGACTATTCTGTTTATTATGATGATTACTATGATCATTATGGTTGTTAGTATGATTATTATGATCACCATTCTGATTATTATGGCTATTGTGATTTTTATGACTATTATGACTATTATAATGATTATTACGATTATTTCCTAGTTCATTATTGTTATTATTACGACTATTATGATTATTACGGCTATTATGACTATTATGGTTGTTATGGCTAGTATAATGTATATTATGACTATTTCCGAACCCATTATGGTTATTATTATGATTATTATGATTATTACGGATCTTGGTATAATTATCATGGATATTATGATCAACATTAAGATTATTATGGTTACTATGATTATTGTGATTATTGCTATGCATATTAACATTACAATTACGATTATTATGATTATTGTAGTTATTATGATGATCACTATGATTATTATGGCTGTCAGTATGATGATTATGATCAACATTGAGATTATTATGGTTATTATGATCTTTATGGTTATTATTGCTATTATAATGATAAATATGACTATTTCCAAGTTTATTATGGTTATTATTATGACTATTATGATTATTATAGTTATTATGATTATTATGGCTAGTATAACGCTTATTATGATTATTTCCAAGCTTATTACGGTTATTACTATAATTATTATGATTATTATGGTTATTGTGATTATTATGGTTACTATGGCTAGTATAACGGTTATTATGATTATTTCAAAGCCTATTATGTTTATTATTATGGTTACTATGATTATTATGGATCTTGGTATAATTATGATGAATATCATGATCATCATTAAGATCATTATGGTTATTGCGATTATTATGACTATTATGATTATTCTAGTTATTATAATTATTATGGTTATTATGGCTAGTATAAAGGCTATTATGATTATTTCAAAGCTTATTATGTTTATTATTATGATTACTCTGATTATTATTTGTCTTAGTATAATTATGATGAATATTATGGTCATCATTGAGATCATTATGGTTATTAAGGTGATTATGGTTATTACGTTAATAATAACGGTTATTAAGATTATTTCCATGACTATTCTGTTTATTATGATGATTACTATGATCATTATGGTTGTTAGTATGATTATTATGATCACCATTCTGATTATTATGGCTATTGTGATTTTTATGTCTATTATGGCTATTGTAATGATTATTACGATTATTTCCAAGATCATTATGGTTATTATTACGACTATTATGATTATTATGGCTATTATGACTATTATGGTTGTTATGGCTAGTATAAAGTATATTATGATTATTTCCGAACACAGTAGGGTTATTATTATGATTATTATGATTATCACGGATCTTGGTATAATTATCATGGATATTATGATCATCATTAGGATTATTATGGTTACTATTATTATTGTGATTATTGCTATGCTTATTAACATTACAATTACGGTTATTATGATTATTGTAGTTATTATGATGATCACTATGATTATTATGGTTGTTAGTATGATTATTAGGATCAACATTCAGATTATTATGGCTATTATGATTTTTATGGTTATTATTGCTATTATATAGATAAATATGATTATTTCCAAGTTTATTACGGTTATTATTATGACTATTATGATTATTATAGTTATTATGATTATTATGGTTACTATGGCTAGTATAACGGTTATTATGATTATTTCAAAACTTATTAGGTTTATTATTACGGTTACTATGATTATTATGGATCTTGGTATAATTATGATGAATATTATGGTCATCATTAAGATCATTATGGTTATTACGATGATTATGGTTATTACGATAATCATAATGATTATTAAGATTATTTCCATGCCTATTCTGTTTATTATGATGATTACTATGATCATTATGATTGTTAGTATGATTATTATGACCACCATTCAGATTATTACGGCTATTGTGATTTTTATTGCTATTATGGCTATTATAATGATTATTACGATTATTTCCAAGTTCATTATTGTTATTATTACGACTATTATGATTATTACGGCTATTATGACTATTCTGGTTGTTATGGCTAGTATAATGTATATTATGATTATCTCCGAACCCATTATGGTTATTATTATTATTATTATTATTATTACGGATCTTGGTATAATTATCATGGATATTATGATCATCATTAAGATTATTATGGTTACTATGATTATTGTGATTATTGCTATGCTTATTAACATTACAATTACGATTATTATGATTATTGTAGTTATTATGGTGGTCACTATGATTATTATGGTTGTTAGTGTGATTATTAGGATCAACATTCAGATTATTACGGCTATTATGATTTTTATGGTTATTATTGCTATTATACTGATAAATATGATTATTTCAAAGCTTATTATGGTTATTACTATATTTATTATGACTATTATGGTTATTATGATTATTATGGTTACTATGGCTAGTATAACGGTTATTATGATTATTTCAAAACTGATTATGTTTATTATTACGGTTACTATGATTATTATGGATCTTGGTATAATTATGATGAATATTATGGTCATCATTAAGATCATTATGGTTATTACGATTATTATGGTTATTACGATAATCATAATGATTATTAAGATTATTTCCATGCCTATTCTGTTTATTATGATGATTACTATGATGATTATGATTGTTAGTATGATTATTATGACCACCTTTCAGATTATTATGGCTATTGTGATTTTTATTGCTATTATGGCTATTATAATGATTATTACGACTATTTCCAAGTTCATTACTGTTATTACTACGACTATTATGATTATTATGGCTATTATGACTATAACGGCTGTTATGGCAAGTATAATGTATATTATGATTATTTCCGAACACATTAGGGTTATTATTATGATTATTATGATTATTACGGGTCTTGGTATAATTATCATGGATATTATGATCATCATTAAGATTATTATGGTTACTATGATTATTGTGATTATTGCTATGCTTATTAACATTTCAATTACGATTATTATGATTATTGTAGTTATTATGATGATCACTATGATTATTATGGTTGTTAGTATGATTATTAGGATCAACATTCAGATTATTATGGCTATTATGATTTTTATGGTTATTATTGCTATTATAATGATAAATATGATTATTTCCAAGTTTATTACGGTTATTATTATAATTATTATGATTATTATGGTTATTATGATTATTATGGCTAGTATAATGCTTATTATGAATATTTCCAAGCTTATTATGGTTATTACTATTATTATTATGATTATTATGGTTATTATGATTATTATGGTTACTATGGCTAGTATAACGGTTATTATGATTATTTCAAAGCTTATTATGCTTATTACTATAATTATTATGATTATTATGGTTATTATGATTATTATGGTTACTATGGCCAGTATAACGGTAATTATGATTATTTCAAAGCTTATTCTGTTTACTATTATGGTTACTATGCTTATTATGGATCTTGGCATAATTCTGATGAATATAATGATCATCATTAAGATCATTATGGTTATTGCGATTATTATGACTATTATGATTATTCTAGGTATTATGATTATTATGGTTATTATGGCTAGTATAAAGGTTATTATGATTATTTCAAAGCTTATTATGTTTATTATTATGATTACTCTGATTATTATTTGTCTTAGTATAATTATGATGAATATTATGGTCATCATAGAGATCTTTATGGTTATTAAGGTGATTATGGTTATTACGTTAATAATAACTAATATTAAGATTATTTCCATGACTATTCTGTTTATTATGATGATTACTATGATCATTATGGTTGTTAGTATGATTATTATGATCACCATTCTGATTATTATGGCTATTGTGATTTTTATGACTATTATGACTATTATAATGATTATTACGATTATTTCCTAGTTCATTATTGTTATTATTACGACTATTATGATTATTATGGCTATTATGACTATTATGGTTGTTATGGCTAGTATAATGTAAATTATGACTATTTCCGAACCCATTATGGTTATTATTATGATTATTATGATTATTACGGATCTTGGTATAATTATCATGGATATTATGATCAACATTAAGATTATTATGGTTACTAAGATTATTGTGATTATTGCTATGCATATTAACATTACAATTACGATTATTATGATTATTGTAGTTATTATGATGATCACTCTGATTATTATGGCTGTCAGTATGATGATTATGATCAACATTGAGATTATTATGGTTATTATGATCTTTATGGTTACTATTGCTATTATAATGATAAATATGACTATTTCCAAGTTTATTATGGTTATTATTATGACTATTATGATTATTATAGTTATTATGATTATTATGGCTAGTATAACGCTTATTATGATTATTTCCAAGCTTATTACGGTTATTACTATAATTATTATGATTATTATGGTTATTGTGATTATTATGGTTACTATGGCTAGTATAACGGTTATTATGATTATTTCAAAGCTTATTATGTTTAATATTATGGTTACTATGATTATTATGGATCTTGGTATAATTATGATGAATATCATGATCATCATTAAGATCATTATGGTTATTGCGATTATTATGACTATTATGATTATTCTAGTTATTATAATTATTATGGTTATTATGGCTAGTATAAAGGCTATTATGATTATTTCAAAGCTTATTATGTTTATTATTATGATTACTCTGATTATTATTTGTCTTAGTATAATTATGATGAATATTATGGTCATCATTGAGATCATTATGGTTATTAAGGTGATTATGGTTATTACGTTAATAATAACGGTTATTAAGATTATTTCCATGACTATTCTGTTTATTATGATGATTATATGATCATTATGGTTGTTAGTATGATTATTATGATCACCATTCTGATTATTATGGCTACTGTGATTTTTATGTCTATTATGGCTATTGTAATGATTATTACGATTATTTCCAAGATCATTATGGTTATTATTACGACTATTATGATTATTATGGCTATTATGACTATTATGGTTGTTATGGCTAGTATAAAGTATATTATGATTATTTCCGAACCCATTATGGTTATTATTATGATTATTATGATTATTACGGATCTTGGTATAATTATCAAGGATATTATGATCATCATTAAGATTATTATGGTTACTATGATTATTGTGATTATTGCTATGCTTATTAACATTACAATTACGATTATTATGATTATTGTAGTTATTATGATGATCACTATGACTATTATGGCTGTTAGTATGATTATTATGATCAACATTCAGATTATTATGGCTATTATGATTTTTATGGCTATTATTGCTATTATAATGTTAAATATGACTATTTCCAAGTTTATTATGGTTATTATTATGACTATTATGATTATTATAGTTATTATGGTTATTATGGTTACTATGGCTGGTATAACGGTTAATATGATTATTTCAAAGCTTATTATGTTTATTGTTATGGTTACTATGATTATTATGGATCTTGGTATAATTATGATGAATATTATGGTCATCATTATGATCATTATGGTTATTTCGATGATTATGGTTATTACGATAATCATAATGATTATTAAGATTATTTCCATGACTATTCTGTTTATTATGATGATTACTATGATCATTATGATTGTTAGTATGATTATTATGACCACCATTCAGATTATTACGGCTATTGTGATTTTTTTTGCTATTATGGCTATTATAATGATTATTACGATTATTTCCAAGTTCATTATTGTTATTATTACGACTATTATGATTATTATGGCTATTATGACTATTATAGTTGTTAGGGGTAGTATAATGTATATTATGATTATTTCCGCTCCTATTATGGTTATTATTATGATTATTATGATTATTACGGATCTTGGTATAATTATCATGGATATTATGATCATCATTAAGATTATTATGGTTTCTATGATTATTGTGATTATTGCTATGCTTATTAACATTACAATTACGATTATTATGATTATTGTAGTTATTATGATGATCACTATGATTATTATGGCTGTTATTATGATTATTATGATCAACATTCAGATTATTATGGCTATTATGATCTTTATGTCTATTATGGCTATTGTAATGATTATTACGATTATTTCCAAGGTCATTATGGTTATTATTACGACTATTATGATTATTATGGCTATTATGACTATTATGGTTGTTATGGCTAGTATAAAGTATATTATGATTATTTCCGAACACAGTAGGGTTATTATTATGATTATTATGATTACCACGGATCTTGGTATAATTATCATGGATATTATGACCATCATTAGGATTATTATGGTTACTATTATTATTGTGATTATTGCTATGCTTATTAAAATTACAATTACGATTATTATGATTATTGTAGTTATTATGATGGTCACTATGATTATTATGGTTGTTAGTATGATTATTAGGATCAACATTCAGATTATTATGGCTATTATGATTTTTATGGTTATTATTGCTATTATACAGATAAATATGATTATTTCCAAGTTTATTACGGTTATTATTATGACTATTATGATTATTATAGTTATTATGATTATTATGGTTACTATGGCCAGTATAACGGTTATTATGATCATTTCAAAGCTTATTATGTTTATTATTATGGTTACTATGATTATTATGGATCTTGGTATAATTATGATGAATATTATGGTCATCATTAAGATCATTATGGATATTACGATGATTATGGTTATTACGATAATCACAGTGATTATTAAGATTATTTCCATGACTATTCCGTTTATTATGAAGATTACTATGATCATTATGATTGTTAGTATGAATATTATGACCACCATTCAGATTATTACGGCTATTGTGATTTTTATTGCTATTATGCCTATTATAATGATTATTACGATTATTTCTAAGTTCTTTATTGTTATTATTACGACTATTATGATTATTATGGCTATTACGACTATTATAGTTGTTAGGGGTAGTATAATGTATATTATGATTATTTCCGCTCCTATTATGGTTATTATTATTATTATTATGATTATTACGGATCTTGGTATAATTATCATGGATATTATGATCATCATTAAGATTATTATGGTTTCTATGATTATTGGGATTATTGCTATGCTTATTAACATTACTATTACGATTATTATGATTATTGTAATTATTATGATGATCACTATGATTATTATGGCTGTTAGTATGATTATTATGATCAACATTCATATTATTATGGCTATTATGATATTTATGGTTATTATTGCTATTATAATGATAAATATGATTATTTCCAAGTTTATTATGGTTATTATTATGACTATTATGATTATTATAGTTATTATGATTATTATGACTATTATGGCTAGTATAATGCTTATGATGATGATTTCCAAGCTTATTATGGTTATTAATATAATTATTATGATGATTATGGTTATTATGGTTATTATGGCTTCTATGGCTAGTATAACGTTTATTATGATTATTTCAAAGCCTATTATGTTTATTATTATGGTTACTATGATTATTATGGATCTTGGTCTAATTATGATGAATATAATGATCATCATTAAAATCATTATGGTTATTGCGATTATTATGACTATTATGATTACTCTAGTTATTATGATTATTATGGTTATTATGGCTAGTATGAAGTTTATTATGATTATTTCAAAGCTTATTATGCTTATTATTATAATTATTCTGATTATTATATGTCTAGGTATAATTATGATTTATATTATGGTCATCATTAAGATTATTATGGTATTACGTTAATAATAATGATTATTAAGATTATTTCCATGACTATTCTGTTTATTATGATGATTACCATGATCATTATGGTTGCTAGTATGATTATTATGATCACCATTCTGATTATTATGGCTATTGTGATTTTTATGGCTATTATGACTACTATAATGATTATTACGATTATTTCCAAGTTCATTATTGTTATTATTACGACTATTATGATTATTATGGCTATTATGACTATTATGGTTGTTATGGCTAGTATAATGTATATTATGGTTATGTCCGAACCCATTATGGTTATTATTATGATTATTATGATTATTACGGATCTTGGTATAATTATCAAGGATATTATGATCATCATTAAGATTATTATGGTTACTATGATTATTGTGATTATTGCTATGCTTATTAACATTACAATTACGATTATTATGATTATTGTAGTTATTATGATGATCACTATGACTATTATGGCTGTTAGTATGATTATTATGATCAACATTCAGATTATTATGGCTATTATGATTTTTATGGCTATTATTGCTATTATAATGTTAAATATGACTATTTCCAAGTTTATTATGGTTATTATTATGACTACTATGATTATTATAGTTATTACGATTATTATGGCTAGTATAATGCTTATTATGGTTATTTCCAAGCTTATTATGGTTAATACTATAATTATTAATATTATTATGGTTATTATGATTATTATGGTTACTATGGCTAGTATAACGGTTATTATGATTATTTCAAAGCTTATTATGTATATTATTATGGTTACTATGCTTATTATGGATCTTGGTTTAATTATGATGAATATCATGATCATCATTAAGATCATTATGGTTATTGCGATTATTATGACTATTATGATTATTCTAGTTATTATGATTATTATGGTTATTATGGCTAGTATAAAGGTTATTATGATTATTTCAAAGCTTATTATGTTTATTATTATGATTACTCTGATTATTATTTGTCTTAGTATAATTATGATGAATATTATGGTCATCATTGAGATCATTATGGTTATTAAGGTGATTATGGTTATTACGTTAATAATAACGGTTACTAAGATTATTTCCATGACTATTCTGTTTATTATGATGATTACTATGATCATTATGGTTGTTAGTATGATTATCATGATCACCATTCTGATTATTATGGCTATTGTGATTTTTATGTCTATTATGGCTATTGTAATGATTATTACGATTATTTCCAAGATCATTATGGTTATTATTACGACTATTATGATTATTATGGCTATTATGACTATTATGGTTGTTATGGCTAGTATAAAGTATATTATGATTATTTCCGAACACAGTAGGGTTATTATTATGATTATTATGATTATCACGGATCTTGGTATAATTATCATGGATATTATGATCATCATTAGGATTATTATGGTTACTATTATTATTGTGATTATTGCTATGCTTATTAACATTACAATTACGGTTATTATGATTATTGTAGTTATTATGATGATCACTATGATTATTATGGTTGTTAGTATGATTATTAGGATCAACATTCAGATTATTATGGCTATTATGATTTTTATGGTTATTATTGCTATTATATAGATAAATATGATTATTTCCAAGTTTATTACGGTTATTATTATGACTATTATGATTATTATAGTTATTATGATTATTATGGTTACTATGGCTAGTATAACGGTTATTATGATTATTTCAAAACTTATTAGGTTTATTATTACGGTTACTATGATTATTATGGATCTTGGTATAATTATGATGAATATTATGGTCATCATTAAGATCATTATGGTTATTACGATGATTATGGTTATTACGATAATCATAATGATTATTAAGATTATTTCCATGCCTATTCTGTTTATTATGATGATTACTATGATCATTATGATTGTTAGTATGATTATTATGACCACCATTCAGATTATTACGGCTATTGTGATTTTTATTGCTATTATGGCTATTATAATGATTATTACGATTATTTCCAAGTTCATTATTGTTATTATTACGACTATTATGATTATTACGGCTATTATGACTATTCTGGTTGTTATGGCTAGTATAATGTATATTATGATTATCTCCGAACCCATTATGGTTATTATTATGATTATTATTATTATTACGGATCTTGGTATAATTATCATGGATATTATGATCATCATTAAGATTATTATGGTTACTATGATTATTGTGATTATTGCTATGCTTATTAACATTACAATTACGATTATTATGATTATTGTAGTTATTATGGTGGTCACTATGATTATTATGGTTGTTAGTGTGATTATTAGGATCAACATTCAGATTATTACGGCTATTATGATTTTTATGGTTATTATTGCTATTATACTGATAAATATGATTATTTCAAAGCTTATTATGGTTATTACTATATTTATTATGACTATTATGGTTATTATGATTATTATGGTTACTATGGCTAGTATAACGGTTATTATGATTATTTCAAAACTTATTATGTTTATTATTACGGTTACTATGATTATTATGGATCTTGGTATAATTATGATGAATATTATGGTCATCATTAAGATCATTATGGTTATTACGATTATTATGGTTATTACGATAATCATAATGATTATTAAGATTATTTCCATGCCTATTCTGTTTATTATGATGATTACTATGATGATTATGATTGTTAGTATGATTATTATGACCACCTTTCAGATTATTATGGCTATTGTGATTTTTATTGCTATTATGGCTATTATAATGATTATTACGACTATTTCCAAGTTCATTACTGTTATTACTACGACTATTATGATTATTATGGCTATTATGACTATAACGGCTGTTATGGCAAGTATAATGTATATTATGATTATTTCCGAACACATTAGGGTTATTATTATGATTATTATGATTATTACGGGTCTTGGTATAATTATCATGGATATTATGATCATCATTAAGATTATTATGGTTACTATGATTATTGTGATTATTGCTATGCTTATTAACATTTCAATTACGATTATTATGATTATTGTAGTTATTATGATGATCACTATGATTATTATGGTTGTTAGTATGATTATTAGGATCAACATTCAGATTATTATGGCTATTATGATTTTTATGGTTATTATTGCTATTATAATGATAAATATGATTATTTCCAAGTTTATTACGGTTATTATTATAATTATTATGATTATTATGGTTATTATGATTATTATGGCTAGTATAATGCTTATTATGAATATTTCCAAGCTTATTATGGTTATTACTATTATTATTATGATTATTATGGTTATTATGATTATTATGGTTACTATGGCTAGTATAACGGTTATTATGATTATTTCAAAGCTTATTATGCTTATTACTATAATTATTATGATTATTATGGTTATTATGATTATTATGGTTACTATGGCCAGTATAACGGTAATTATGATTATTTCAAAGCTTATTCTGTTTACTATTATGGTTACTATGCTTATTATGGATCTTGGCATAATTATGATGAATATAATGATCATCATTAAGATCATTATGGTTATTGCGATTATTATGACTATTATGATTATTCTAGGTATTATGATTATTATGGTTATTATGGCTAGTATAAAGGTTATTATGATTATTTCAAAGCTTATTATGTTTATTATTATGATTACTCTGATTATTATTTGTCTTAGTATAATTATGATGAATATTATGGTCATCATAGAGATCTTTATGGTTATTAAGGTGATTATGGTTATTACGTTAATAATAACTAATATTAAGATTATTTCCATGACTATTCTGTTTATTATGATGATTACTATGATCATTATGGTTGTTAGTATGATTATTATGATCACCATTCTGATTATTATGGCTATTGTGATTTTTATGACTATTATGACTATTATAATGATTATTACGATTATTTCCTAGTTCATTATTGTTATTATTACGACTATTATGATTATTATGGCTATTATGACTATTATGGTTGTTATGGCTAGTATAATGTATATTATGACTATTTCCGAACCCATTATGGTTATTATTATGATTATTATGATTATTACGGATCTTGGTATAATTATCATGGATATTATGATCAACATTAAGATTATTATGGTTACTAAGATTATTGTGATTATTGCTATGCATATTAACATTACAATTACGATTATTATGATTATTGTAGTTATTATGATGATCACTCTGATTATTATGGCTGTCAGTATGATGATTATGATCAACATTGAGATTATTATGGTTATTATGATCTTTATGGTTACTATTGCTATTATAATGATAAATATGACTATTTCCAAGTTTATTATGGTTATTATTATGACTATTATGATTATTATAGTTATTATGATTATTATGGCTAGTATAACGCTTATTATGATTATTTCCAAGCTTATTACGGTTATTACTATAATTATTATGATTATTATGGTTATTGTGATTATTATGGTTACTATGGCTAGTATAACGGTTATTATGATTATTTCAAAGCTTATTATGTTTATTATTATGGTTACTATGATTATTATGGATCTTGGTATAATTATGATGAATATCATGATCATCATTAAGATCATTATGGTTATTGCGATTATTATGACTATTATGATTATTCTAGTTATTATAATTATTATGGTTATTATGGCTAGTATAAAGGCTATTATGATTATTTCAAAGCTTATTATGTTTATTATTATGATTACTCTGATTATTATTTGTCTTAGTATAATTATGATGAATATTATGGTCATCATTGAGATCATTATGGTTATTAAGGTGATTATGGTTATTACGTTAATAATAACGGTTATTAAGATTATTTCCATGACTATTCTGTTTATTATGATGATTACTATGATCATTATGGTTGTTAGTATGATTATTATGATCACCATTCTGATTATTATGGCTATTGTGATTTTTATGTCTATTATGGCTATTGTAATGATTATTACGATTATTTCCAAGATCATTATGGTTATTATTACGACTATTATGATTATTATGGCTATTATGACTATTATGGTTGTTATGGCTAGTATAAAGTATATTATGATTATTTCCGAACACAGTAGGGTTATTATTATGATTATTATGATTATCACGGATCTTGGTATAATTATCATGGATATTATGATCATCATTAGGATTATTATGGTTACTATTATTATTGTGATTATTGCTATGCTTATTAACATTACAATTACGGTTATTATGATTATTGTAGTTATTATGATGATCACTATGATTATTATGGTTGTTAGTATGATTATTAGGATCAACATTCAGATTATTATGGCTATTATGATTTTTATGGTTATTATTGCTATTATATAGATAAATATGATTATTTCCAAGTTTATTACGGTTATTATTATGACTATTATGATTATTATAGTTATTATGATTATTATGGTTACTATGGCTAGTATAACGGTTATTATGATTATTTCAAAACTTATTAGGTTTATTATTACGGTTACTATGATTATTATGGATCTTGGTATAATTATGATGAATATTATGGTCATCATTAAGATCATTATGGTTATTACGATGATTATGGTTATTACGATAATCATAATGATTATTAAGATTATTTCCATGCCTATTCTGTTTATTATGATGATTACTATGATCATTATGATTGTTAGTATGATTATTATGACCACCATTCAGATTATTACGGCTATTGTGATTTTTATTGCTATTATGGCTATTATAATGATTATTACGATTATTTCCAAGTTCATTATTGTTATTATTACGACTATTATGATTATTACGGCTATTATGACTATTCTGGTTGTTATGGCTAGTATAATGTATATTATGATTATCTCCGAACCCATTATGGTTATTATTATGATTATTATTATTATTACGGATCTTGGTATAATTATCATGGATATTATGATCATCATTAAGATTATTATGGTTACTATGATTATTGTGATTATTGCTATGCTTATTAACATTACAATTACGATTATTATGATTATTGTAGTTATTATGGTGGTCACTATGATTATTATGGTTGTTAGTGTGATTATTAGGATCAACATTCAGATTATTACGGCTATTATGATTTTTATGGTTATTATTGCTATTATACTGATAAATATGATTATTTCAAAGCTTATTATGGTTATTACTATATTTATTATGACTATTATGGTTATTATGATTATTATGGTTACTATGGCTAGTATAACGGTTATTATGATTATTTCAAAACTTATTATGTTTATTATTACGGTTACTATGATTATTATGGATCTTGGTATAATTATGATGAATATTATGGTCATCATTAAGATCATTATGGTTATTACGATTATTATGGTTATTACGATAATCATAATGATTATTAAGATTATTTCCATGCCTATTCTGTTTATTATGATGATTACTATGATGATTATGATTGTTAGTATGATTATTATGACCACCTTTCAGATTATTATGGCTATTGTGATTTTTATTGCTATTATGGCTATTATAATGATTATTACGACTATTTCCAAGTTCATTACTGTTATTACTACGACTATTATGATTATTATGGCTATTATGATTATAACGGCTGTTATGGCAAGTATAATGTATATTATGATTATTTCCGAACACATTAGGGTTATTATTATGATTATTATGATTATTACGGGTCTTGGTATAATTATCATGGATATTATGATCATCATTAAGATTATTATGGTTACTATGATTATTGTGATTATTGCTATGCTTATTAACATTTCAATTACGATTATTATGATTATTGTAGTTATTATGATGATCACTATGATTATTATGGTTGTTAGTATGATTATTAGGATCAACATTCAGATTATTATGGCTATTATGATTTTTATGGTTATTATTGCTATTATAATGATAAATATGATTATTTCCAAGTTTATTACGGTTATTATTATAATTATTATGATTATTATGGTTATTATGATTATTATGGCTAGTATAATGCTTATTATGAATATTTCCAAGCTTATTATGGTTATTACTATTATTATTATGATTATTATGGTTATTATGATTATTATGGTTACTATGGCTAGTATAACGGTTATTATGATTATTTCAAAGCTTATTATGCTTATTACTATAATTATTATGATTATTATGGTTATTATGATTATTATGGTTACTATGGCCAGTATAACGGTAATTATGATTATTTCAAAGCTTATTCTGTTTACTATTATGGTTACTATGCTTATTATGGATCTTGGCATAATTATGATGAATATAATGATCATCATTAAGATCATTATGGTTATTGCGATTATTATGACTATTATGATTATTCTAGGTATTATGATTATTATGGTTATTATGGCTAGTATAAAGGTTATTATGATTATTTCAAAGCTTATTATGTTTATTATTATGATTACTCTGATTATTATTTGTCTTAGTATAATTATGATGAATATTATGGTCATCATAGAGATCTTTATGGTTATTAAGGTGATTATGGTTATTACGTTAATAATAACTAATATTAAGATTATTTCCATGACTATTCTGTTTATTATGATGATTACTATGATCATTATGGTTGTTAGTATGATTATTATGATCACCATTCTGATTATTATGGCTATTGTGATTTTTATGACTATTATGACTATTATAATGATTATTACGATTATTTCCTAGTTCATTATTGTTATTATTACGACTATTATGATTATTATGGCTATTATGACTATTATGGTTGTTATGGCTAGTATAATGTATATTATGACTATTTCCGAACCCATTATGGTTATTATTATGATTATTATGATTATTACGGATCTTGGTATAATTATCATGGATATTATGATCAACATTAAGATTATTATGGTTACTAAGATTATTGTGATTATTGCTATGCATATTAACATTACAATTACGATTATTATGATTATTGTAGTTATTATGATGATCACTCTGATTATTATGGCTGTCAGTATGATGATTATGATCAACATTGAGATTATTATGGTTATTATGATCTTTATGGTTACTATTGCTATTATAATGATAAATATGACTATTTCCAAGTTTATTATGGTTATTATTATGACTATTATGATTATTATAGTTATTATGATTATTATGGCTAGTATAACGCTTATTATGATTATTTCCAAGCTTATTACGGTTATTACTATAATTATTATGATTATTATGGTTATTGTGATTATTATGGTTACTATGGCTAGTATAACGGTTATTATGATTATTTCAAAGCTTATTATGTTTATTATTATGGTTACTATGATTATTATGGATCTTGGTATAATTATGATGAATATCATGATCATCATTAAGATCATTATGGTTATTGCGATTATTATGACTATTATGATTATTCTAGTTATTATAATTATTATGGTTATTATGGCTAGTATAAAGGCTATTATGATTATTTCAAAGCTTATTATGTTTATTATTATGATTACTCTGATTATTATTTGTCTTAGTATAATTATGATGAATATTATGGTCATCATTGAGATCATTATGGTTATTAAGGTGATTATGGTTATTACGTTAATAATAACGGTTATTAAGATTATTTCCATGACTATTCTGTTTATTATGATGATTACTATGATCATTATGGTTGTTAGTATGATTATTATGATCACCATTCTGATTATTATGGCTACTGTGATTTTTATGTCTATTATGGCTATTGTAATGATTATTACGATTATTTCCAAGATCATTATGGTTATTATTACGACTATTATGATTATTATGGCTATTATGACTATTATGGTTGTTATGGCTAGTATAAAGTATATTATGATTATTTCCGAACCCATTATGGTTATTATTATGATTATTATGATTATTACGGATCTTGGTATAATTATCAAGAATATTATGATCATCATTAAGATTATTATGGTTACTATGATTATTGTGATTATTGCTATGCTTATTAACATTACAATTACGATTATTATGATTATTGTAGTTATTATGATGATCACTATGACTATTATGGCTGTTAGTATGATTATTATGATCAACATTCAGATTATTATGGCTATTATGATTTTTATGGCTATTATTGCTATTATAATGTTAAATATGACTATTTCCAAGTTTATTATGGTTATTATTATGACTATTATGATTATTATAGTTATTATGGTTATTATGGTTACTATGGCTGGTATAACGGTTAATATGATTATTTCAAAGCTTATTATGTTTATTGTTATGGTTACTATGATTATTATGGATCTTGGTATAATTATGATGAATATTATGGTCATCATTATGATCATTATGGTTATTTCGATGATTATGGTTATTACGATAATCATAATGATTATTAAGATTATTTCCATGACTATTCTGTTTATAATGATGATTACTATGATCATTATGATTGTTAGTATGATTATTATGACCACCATTCAGATTATTACGGCTATTGTGATTTTTTTTGCTATTATGGCTATTATAATGATTATTACGATTATTTCCAAGTTCATTATTGTTATTATTACGACTATTATGATTATTATGGCTATTATGACTATTATAGTTGTTAGGGGTAGTATAATGTATATTATGATTATTTCCGCTCCTATTATGGTTATTATTATGATTATTATGATTATTACGGATCTTGGTATAATTATCATGGATATTATGATCATCATTAAGATTATTATGGTTTCTATGATTATTGTGATTATTGCTATGCTTATTAACATTACAATTACGATTATTATGATTATTGTAGTTATTATGATGATCACTATGATTATTATGGCTGTTATTATGATTATTATGATCAACATTCAGATTATTATGGCTATTATGATTTTTATGTCTATTATGGCTATTGTAATGATTATTACGATTATTTCCAAGATCATTATGGTTATTATTACGACTATTATGATTATTATGGTTATTATGACTATTATGGTTGTTATGGCTAGTATAAAGTATATTATGATTATTTCCGAACACAGTAGGGTTATTATTATGATTATTATGATTACCACGGATCTTGGTATAATTATCATGGATATTATGACCATCATTAGGATTATTATGGTTACTATTATTATTGTGATTATTGCTATGCTTATTAAAATTACAATTACGATTATTATGATTATTGTAGTTATTATGATGGTCACTATGATTATTATGGTTGTTAGTATGATTATTAGGATCAACATTCAGATTATTATGGCTATTATGATTTTTATGGTTATTATTGCTATTATACAGATAAATATGATTATTTCCAAGTTTATTACGGTTATTATTATGACTATTATGATTATTATAGTTATTATGATTATTATGGTTACTATGGCCAGTATAACGGTTATTATGATTATTTCAAAGCTTATTATGTTTATTATTATGGTTGCTATGATTATTATGGATCTTGGTATAATTATGATGAATATTATGGTCATCATTAAGATCATTATGGATATTACGATGATTATGGTTATTACGATAATCACAGTGATTATTAAGATTATTTCCATGACTATTCCGTTTATTATGAAGATTACTATGATCATTATGATTGTTAGTATGAATATTATGACCACCATTCAGGTTATTACGGCTATTGTGATTTTTATTGCTATTATGCCTATTATAATGATTATTACGATTATTTCTAAGTTCTTTATTGTTATTATTACGACTATTATGATTATTATGGCTATTACGACTATTATAGTTGTTAGGGGTAGTATAATGTATATTATGATTATTTCCGCTCCTATTATGGTTATTATTATGATTATTATGATTATTACGGATCTTGGTATAATTATCATGGATATTATGATCATCATTAAGATTATTATGGTTTCTATGATTATTGGGATTATTGCTATGCTTATTAACATTACTATTACGATTATTATGATTATTGTAATTATTATGATGATCACTATGATTATTATGGCTGTTAGTATGATTATTATGATCAACATTCATATTATTATGGCTATTATGATATTTATGGTTATTATTGCTATTATAATGATAAATATGATTATTTCCAAGTTTATTATGGTTATTATTATGACTATTATGATTATTATAGTTATTATGATTATTATGACTATTATGGCTAGTATAATGCTTATGATGATGATTTCCAAGCTTATTATGGTTATTAATATAATTATTATGATGATTATGGTTATTATGGTTATTATGGCTTCTATGGCTAGTATAACGTTTATTATGATTATTTCAAAGCCTATTATGTTTATTATTATGGTTACTATGATTATTATGGATCTTGGTCTAATTATGATGAATATAATGATCATCATTAAAATCATTATGGTTATTGCGATTATTATGACTATTATGATTACTCTAGTTATTATGATTATTATGGTTATTATGGCTAGTATGAAGTTTATTATGATTATTTCAAAGCTTATTATGCTTATTATTATAATTATTCTGATTATTATATGTCTAGGTATAATTATGATTTATATTATGGTCATCATTAAGATTATTATGGTATTACGTTAATAATAATGATTATTAAGATTATTTCCATGACTATTCTGTTTATTATGATGATTACCATGATCATTATGGTTGCTAGTATGATTATTATGATCACCATTCTGATTATTATGGCTATTGTGATTTTTATGGCTATTATGACTACTATAATGATTATTACGATTATTTCCAAGTTCATTATTGTTATTATTACGACTATTATGATTATTATGGCTATTATGACTATTATGGTTGTTATGGCTAGTATAATGTATATTATGGTTATGTCCGAACCCATTATGGTTATTATTATGATTATTATGATTATTACGGATCTTGGTATAATTATCAAGGATATTATGATCATCATTAAGATTATTATGGTTACTATGATTATTGTGATTATTGCTATGCTTATTAACATTACAATTACGATTATTATGATTATTGTAGTTATTATGATGATCACTATGACTATTATGGCTGTTAGTATGATTATTATGATCAACATTCAGATTATTATGGCTATTATGATTTTTATGGCTATTATTGCTATTATAATGTTAAATATGACTATTTCCAAGTTTATTATGGTTATTATTATGACTACTATGATTATTATAGTTATTACGATTATTATGGCTAGTATAATGCTTATTATGGTTATTTCCAAGCTTATTATGGTTAATACTATAATTATTAAGATTATTATGGTTATTATGATTATTATGGTTACTATGGCTAGTATAACGGTTATTATGATTATTTCAAAGCTTATTATGTATATTATTATGGTTACTATGCTTATTATGGATCTTGGTTTAATTATGATGAATATCATGATCATCATTAAGATCATTATGGTTATTGCGATTATTATGACTATTATGATTATTCTAGTTATTATGATTATTATGGTTATTATGGCTAGTATAAAGGTTATTATGATTATTTCAAAGCTTATTATGTTTATTATTATGATTACTCTGATTATTATTTGTCTTAGTATAATTATGATGAATATTATGGTCATCATTGAGATCATTATGGTTATTAAGGTGATTATGGTTATTACGTTAATAATAACGGTTACTAAGATTATTTCCATGACTATTCTGTTTATTATGATGATTACTATGATCATTATGGTTGTTAGTATGATTATTATGATCACCATTCTGATTATTATGGCTATTGTGATTTTTATGTCTATTATGGCTATTGTAATGATTATTACGATTATTTCCAAGATCATTATGGTTATTATTACGACTATTATGATTATTATGGCTATTATGACTATTATGGTTGTTATGGCTAGTATAAAGTATATTATGATTATTTCCGAACACAGTAGGGTTATTATTATGATTATTATGATTATCACGGATCTTGGTATAATTATCATGGATATTATGATCATCATTAGGATTATTATGGTTACTATTATTATTGTGATTATTGCTATGCTTATTAACATTACAATTACGGTTATTATGATTATTGTAGTTATTATGATGATCACTATGATTATTATGGTTGTTAGTATGATTATTAGGATCAACATTCAGATTATTATGGCTATTATGATTTTTATGGTTATTATTGCTATTATATAGATAAATATGATTATTTCCAAGTTTATTACGGTTATTATTATGACTATTATGATTATTATAGTTATTATGATTATTATGGTTACTATGGCTAGTATAACGGTTATTATGATTATTTCAAAACTTATTAGGTTTATTATTACGGTTACTATGATTATTATGGATCTTGGTATAATTATGATGAATATTATGGTCATCATTAAGATCATTATGGTTATTACGATGATATGGTTATTACGATAATCATAATGATTATTAAGATTATTTTCCATGCCTATTCTGTTTATTATGATGATTACTATGATCATTATGATTGTTAGTATGATTATTATGACCACCATTCAGATTATTTCGGCTATTGTGATTTTTATTGCTATTATGGCTATTATAATGATTATTACGATTATTTCCAAGTTCATTATTGTTATTATTACGACTATTATGATTATTACGGCTATTATGACTATTCTGGTTGTTATGGCTAGTATAATGTATATTATGATTATCTCCGAACCCATTATGGTTATTATTATGATTATTATTATTATTACGGATCTTGGTATAATTATCATGGATATTATGATCATCATTAAGATTATTATGGTTACTATGATTATTGTGATTATTGCTATGCTTATTAACATTACAATTACGATTATTATGATTATTGTAGTTATTATGGTGGTCACTATGATTATTATGGTTGTTAGTGTGATTATTAGGATCAACATTCAGATTATTACGGCTATTATGATTTTTATGGTTATTATTGCTATTATACTGATAAATATGATTATTTCAAAGCTTATTATGGTTATTACTATATTTATTATGACTATTATGGTTATTATGATTATTATGGTTACTATGGCTAGTATAACGGTTATTATGATTATTTCAAACTTATTATGTTTATTATTACGGTTTACTATGATTATTATGGATCTTGGTATAATTATGATGAATATTATGGTCATCATTAAGATCATTATGGTTATTACGATTATTATGGTTATTACGATAATCATAATGATTATTAAGATATTCCATGCCTATTCTGTTTATTATGATGATTACTATGATGATTATGATTGTTAGTATGATTATTATGACCACCTTTCAGATTATTATGGCTATTGTGATTTTTATTGCTATTATGGCTATTATAATGATTATTACGACTATTTCCAAGTTCATTACTGTTATTACTACGACTATTATGATTATTATGGCTATTATGACTATAACGGCTGTTATGGCAAGTATAATGTATATTATGATTATTTCCGAACACATTAGGGTTATTATTATGATTATTATGATTATTACGGATCTTGGTATAATTTATCATGGATATTATGATCATCATTAAGATTATTATGGTTACTATGAATATTGTGATTATTGCTATGCTTATTAACATTTCAATTACGATTATTATGATTATTGTAGTTATTATGATGATCACTATGATTATTATGGTTGTTAGTATGATTATTAGGATCAACATTCAGATTATTATGGCTATTATGATTTTTATGGTTATTATTGCTATTATAATGATAAATATGATTATTTCCAAGTTTATTACGGTTATTATTATAATTATTATGATTATTATGGTTATTATGATTATTATGGCTAGTATAATGCTTATTATGAATATTTCCAAGCTTATTATGGTATTACTATTATTATTATGATTATTATGGTTATTATGATTATTATGGTTACTATGGCTAGTATAACGGTTATTATGATTATTTCAAAGCTTATTATGCTTATTACTATAATTATTATGATTATTATGGTTATTATGATTATTATGGTTATTATGATTATTATGGTTACTATGGCCAGTATAACGGTAATTATGATTATTTCAAAGCTTATTCTGTTTACTATTATGGTTACTATGCTTATTATGGATCTTGGCATAATTATGATGAATATAATGATCATCATTAAGATCATTATGGTTATTGCGATTATTATGACTATTATGATTATTCTAGGTATTATGATTATTATGGTTATTATGGCTAGTATAAAGGTTATTATGATTATTTCAAAGCTTATTATGTTTATTATTATGATTACTCTGATTATTATTTGTCTTAGTATAATTATGATGAATATTATGGTCATCATAGAGATCTTTATGGTTATTAAGGTGATTATGGTTATTACGTTAATAATAACTAATATTAAGATTATTTCCATGACTATTCTGTTTATTATGATGATTACTATGATCATTATGGTTGTTAGTATGATTATTATGATCACCATTCTGATTATTATGGCTATTGTGATTTTTATGACTATTATGACTATTATAATGATTATTACGATTATTTCCTAGTTCATTATTGTTATTATTACGACTATTATGATTATTATGGCTATTATGACTATTATGGTTGTTATGGCTAGTATAATGTATATTATGACTATTTCCGAACCCATTATGGTTATTATTATGATTATTATGATTATTACGGATCTTGGTATAATTATCATGGATATTATGATCAACATTAAGATTATTATGGTTACTAAGATTATTGTGATTATTGCTATGCATATTAACATTACAATTACGATTATTATGATTATTGTAGTTATTATGATGATCACTCTGATTATTATGGCTGTCAGTATGATGATTATGATCAACATTGAGATTATTATGGTTATTATGATCTTTATGGTTACTATTGCTATTATAATGATAAATATGACTATTTCCAAGTTTATTATGGTTATTATTATGACTATTATGATTATTATAGTTATTATGATTATTATGGCTAGTATAACGCTTATTATGATTATTTCCAAGCTTATTACGGTTATTACTATAATTATTATGATTATTATGGTTATTGTGATTATTATGGTTACTATGGCTAGTATAACGGTTATTATGATTATTTCAAAGCTTATTATGTTTATTATTATGGTTACTATGATTATTATGGATCTTGGTATAATTATGATGAATATCATGATCATCATTAAGATCATTATGGTTATTGCGATTATTATGACTATTATGATTATTCTAGTTATTATAATTATTATGGTTATTATGGCTAGTATAAAGGCTATTATGATTATTTCAAAGCTTATTATGTTTATTATTATGATTACTCTGATTATTATTTGTCTTAGTATAATTATGATGAATATTATGGTCATCATTGAGATCATTATGGTTATTAAGGTGATTATGGTTATTACGTTAATAATAACGGTTACTAAGATTATTTCCATGACTATTCTGTTTATTATGATGATTACTATGATCATTATGGTTGTTAGTATGATTATTATGACCACCATTCTGATTCTTATGGCTATTGTGATTTTTACGGCTATTATGACTATTATAATGATTATTACGATTATTTCCAAGTTCATTATTGTTATTATTACGACTATTATGATTATTATGGCTATTATGACTATTATGGTTGATATGGCTAGTATAATGTATATTATGATTATTTCCGAACCCAGTATGGTTATTATTATGATTACTATGATTATTACGGATCTTGGTATAATTATCATGGATATTATGATCATCATTAAGATTATTATGGTTACTATGATTATTGTGATTATTGCTATGCTTATTAACATTTCAATTACGATTATTATGATTATTGTAGTTATTTTGGTGGTCACTATGATTATTATGGTTGTTAGTATGATTATTAGGATCAACATTCAGATTATTACGGCTATTATGCTTTTTATGGTTATTATTGCTATTATACTGATAAATATGATTATTTCCAAGTTTATTACGGCTATTATTATGACTATTATGATTATTATAGTTATTATGATTATTATGGTTACTATGGCTAGTATAACGGTTATTATGATTATTTCAAAACTTATTAAGTTTATTATTACGGTTACTATGATTATTATGGATCTTGGTATAATTATGATGAATATTATGGTCATCATTAAGATCATTATGGTTATTTCGATGATTATGGTTATTACGTTAATAATAATGAGTATTAATATTATTTCCATGCCTATTCTGTTTATTATGATGATTACTATGATCATTATGATTGTTAGTATGATTATTATGACCACCATTCATATTATTACGGCTATTGTGATTTTTATTGCTATTATGGCTATTATAATGATTATTACGATTATTTCCAAGTTCATTATTGTTATTATTACGACTATTATGATTATTACGGCTATTATGACTATTATGGTTGTTATGGCAAGTATAATGTATATTATGATTATTTCCGAACACATTAGGGTTATTATTATGATTACTATGATTATTACGGATCTTGATATAATTATCATGAATATTATGATCATCATTAAGATTATTACGGTTACTATGATTATTGTGATCATTGCTAAGCTTATTAACATTACAATTACGATTATTATGATTATTGTAGTTATTATGATGATCACTGTGATCATTATGGTTGTTAGTATGATTATTAGGATCAACATTCAGATTATTACGGCTATTATGATTTTTATGGTTATTATTCCTATTATACTGATAAATATGATTATTTCCAAGTTTATTACGGCTATTATTATGACTATTATGATTATTATAGTTATTATGATTATTATGGTTACTATGGCTAGTATAACGGTTATTATGATTATTTCAAAACTTATTAAGTTTATTATTACGGTTACTATGATTATTATGGATCTTGGTATAATTATGATGAATATTATTGTCATCATTAAGATCATTATGGTTATTTCGATGATTATGGTTATTACGTTAATAATAATGATTATTAAGATTATTTCCATGCCTATTCTGTTTATTATGATGATTACTATGATCATTATGATTGTTAGTATGATTATTATGACCACCATTCATATTATTACGGCTATTGTGATTTTTATTGCTATTATGGCTATTATAATGATTATTACGATTATTTCCAAGTTCATTATTGTTATTATTACGACTATTATGATTATTACGGCTATTATGACTATTATGGTTGTTATGGCAAGTATAATGTATATTATGATTATTTCCGAACACATTAGGGTTATTATTATGATTATTATGATTATTACGGATCTTGATATAATTATCATGAATATTATGATCATCATTAAGATTATTACGGTTACTATGATTATTGTGATCATTGCTAAGCTTATTAACATTACAATTACGATTATTATGATTATTGTAGTTATTATGATGATCACTGTGATCATTATGGTTGTTAGTATGATTATTATGATCACCATTCTGATTCTTATGGCTATTGTGATTTTTACGGCTATTATGACTATTATAATGATTATTACGATTATTTCCAAGTTCATTATTGTTATTATTACGACTATTATGATTATTATGGCTATTATGACTATTATGGTTGATATGGCTAGTATAATGTATATTATGATTATTTCCGAAACCAGTATGGTTATTATTATGATTATTATGATTATTACGGATCTTGGTATAATTATCATGGATATTATGATCATCATTAAGATTATTATGGTTACTATGATTATTGTGATTATTGCTATGCTTATTAGCATTACAATTACGATTATTATGATTATTGTAGTTATTATGATGATCACTGTGATCATTATGGTTGTTAGTATGATTATTATGATCACCATTCTGATTCTTATGGCTATTGTGATTTTTACGGCTATTATGACTATTATAATGATTATTACGATTATTTCCAAGTTCATTATTGTTATTATTACGACTATTATGATTATTATGGCTATTATGACTATTATGGTTGATATGGCTAGTATAATGTATATTATGATTATTTCCGAACCCAGTATGGTTATTATTATGATTATTATGATTATTACGGATCTTGGTATAATTATCATGGATATTATGATCATCATTAAGATTATTATGGTTACTATGATTATTGTGATTATTGCTATGCTTATTAACATTACAATTACGATTGTTATGATTATTGTAGTTATTATGATGATCACTATGATTATTATGGTTGTTAGTATGATTATTAGGATCAACATTCAGATTATTATGGCTATTATGATCTTTATGGTTATTATTGCTACTATAATGATAAATATGACTATTTCCAAGTTTATTATGGTTATTATTATGACTATTGTGATTATTATAGTTATTATGATTATTATGGCTAGTATAACGCTTATTATGATTATTTCCATACTTATTACGGTTATTACTATAATTATTATGATTATTATGGTTATTGTGATTATTATGGTTACTATGGCTAGAATAACGGTTATTATGATTATTTCAAAGCTTATTATGTTTATTATTATGGTTACTATGATTATTATGGATCTTGGTATAATTATGATGAATATAATGATCATCATTAAGATCATTATGGTTATTGCGATTATTATGACAATTATGATTACTCTAGTTATTATGATTATTATGGTTATTATGGCTAGTATGAAGTTTATTATGATTATTTCAAAGCTTATTATGCTTATTATTATAATTATTCTGATTATTATATGTCTAGGTATAATTATGATGTATATGATGGTCATCATTAAGATTATTATGGTATTACGTTAATAATAATGATTATTAAGATTATTTCCATGACTATTCTGTTTATTATGATGATTACCATGATCATTATGGTTGCTAGTATGATTATTATGATCACCATTCTGATTATTATGGCTATTGTGATTTTTATGGCTATTATGACTATTATAATGATTATTACGATTATTTCCTAGTTCATTATTGTTATTATTACGACTATTATGATTATTATGGCTATTATGACTATTATGGTTGTTATGGCTAGTATAATGTATAATATGATTATTTCCGAACCCATTATGGTTATTATTATGATTATTATGATTATTACGGATCTTGGTATAATTATCATGGATATTATGATCATCATTAAGATTATAATGGTTACTATGATTATTGTGATTATTGCTATGCTTATTAACATTACAATTACGATTATTATGATTATTGTAGTTATTATGATGATCACTGTGATCATTATGGTTGTTAGTATGATTATTATGATCACCATTCTGATTCTTATGGCTATTGTGATTTTTACGGCTATTATGACTATTATAATGATTATTACGGTTATTTCCAAGTTCATTATTGTTATTATTACGACTATTATGATTATTATGGCTATTATGACTATTATGGTTGATATGGCTAGTATAATGTATATTATGATTATTTCCGAACCCAGTATGGTTATTATTATGATTATTATGGTTATTACGGATCTTGGTATAATTATCATGGATATTATGATCATCATTAAGATTATTATGGTTACTATGATTATTGTGATTATTGCTATGCTTATTAACATTACAATTACGATTATTATGATTATTGTAGTTATTATGATGATCACTATGATTATTATGGTTGTTAGTATGATTATTAGGATCAACATTCAGATTATTATGGCTATTATGACCTTTATTTTTATTATTGCTATTATAATGATAAATATGACTATTTCCAAGTTTATTATGGTTATTATTCTGACTATTGTGATTATTATAGTTATTATGATTATTATGGCTAGTATAACGCTTATTATGATTATTTCCAAGCGTATTACGGTTATTACTATAATTATTATGATTATTATGGTTATTGTGATTATAATGGTTACTATGGCTAGTATAACGGTTATTATGATTATTTCAAAGCTTATTATGTTTATTATTATGGTTACTATGATTATTATGGATCTTGGTATAATTATGATGAATATCATGATCATCATTAAGATCATTATGGTTATTGCGATTATTATGACTATTATGATTATTCTAGTTATTATGATTATTATGGTTACTATGGCTACTACAAAGGTTATTATGATTATTTCAAAGCTTATTATGTTTATTATTATGATTACTGTGATTATTATATGTCTTAGTATAATTTTGATGAATATTATGGTCATCATTAAGATCATTATGGTTATTAAGGTGATTATGTTTATTACGTTAATAATAACGGTTACTAAGATTATTTCCATGACTATTCTGTTTATTATGATGATTACTATGATCATTATGGTTGTTTAGTATTATTATTATGA
The DNA here is from genome assembly GCF_051401765.1 of Calliopsis andreniformis. Classification (NCBI taxonomy): domain Eukaryota; kingdom Metazoa; phylum Arthropoda; class Insecta; order Hymenoptera; family Andrenidae; genus Calliopsis; species Calliopsis andreniformis. The sequence continues at coordinate 260,289 of NW_027480641.1, read as the reverse complement.
TCACCTTTCAGATTATTATGGCTATTGTGATTTTTATGGCTATTATGACTATTATAATGATAATTACGATTATTTCCAAGTTCATTATTGTTATTATTACGACCATTATGATTATTAGGGCTATTATGACAATTATGGTTGATATGGCTAGTATAATGTATATTATGATTATTTCCGAACCCATTATGGTTATTATTATGATTATTATGATTATTACGGGTCTTGATATAATTATCATTAATATTATGATCATCATTAAGATTATTACGGTTACTATGGTTATTGTGATTATTGCTATGCTCATTTACATTACAATTACGATTATTATGATTGTTGTAATTATTATGATGATCACTATGATTATTATGGTTGTTAGTATGATTACTAGGATCAACATTCAGATTATTATGGCTATTATGATTTTTATGGTTATTATAGCTATTATAATGATAAATATGATTATTTCCAAGTTTATTACGGTTATTATTATCACTATTATGATTATTATAGTTATTATGATTATTATGGTTATTATGGCTAGTATGAAGTTTATTATGATTATTTCAAAGCTTATTATGCTTATTATTATAATTATTCTGATTATTATATGTCTAGGTATAATTATGATGTATATTATGGTCATCATTAAGATTATTATGGTATTACGTTAATAATAATGATTATTAAGATTATTTCCATGACTATTCTGTTTATTATGATGATTACCATGATCATTATGGTTGCTAGTATGATTATTATGATCACCATTCTGATTATTATGGCTATTGTGATTTTTATGGCTATTATGACTACTATAATGATTATTACGATCATTTCCAAGTTCATTATTGTTATTATTACGACTATTATGATTATTATGGCTATTATGGCTATTATGGTTGTTATGGCTAGTATAATGTATATTATGGTTATGTCCGAACCCATTATGGTTATTATTATGATTATTATGATTATTACGGATCTTGGTATAATTATCAAGGATATTATGATCATCATTGAGATTATTATGGTTACTATGATTATTGTGATTATTGCTATGCTTATTAACATTACAATTACGATTACTATGATTATTGTAGTTATTATGATGATCACTATGTCCATTATGGCTGTTAGTATGATTATTATGATCAACATCCAGATTATTATGGCTATTATGATTTTTATGGCTATTATTGCTACTATAATGTTAAATATGACTATTTCCACGTTTATTATGGTTATTATTATGACTACCATGATTATTATAGTTATTATGATTATTATGGATAGTATAATGCTTATTATGGTTATTTCCAAGCTTATTATGGTTAATACTATAATTCTTAAGATTATTATGGTTATTATGATTATTATGGTTACTATGGCTAGTATAACGGTTATTATGATTATTTCCAAGCTTATTATGTATATTATTATGGTTACTATGCTTATTATGGATCTTGGTTTAATTATGATGAATATCATGATCATCATTAAGATCATTATGGTTATTGCGATTATTATGACTATTATGATTATTCTAGTTATTATGATTATTATGGTTATTATGGCTAGTATAAAGGTTATTATGATTATTTCAAAGCTTATTATGTTTATTATTATGATTACTCTGATTATTATTTGTCTTAGTATAATTATGATAAATATTATGGTCATCATTGAGATCATTATGGTTATTAAGGTGATTATGGTTATTACGTTAATAATAACGGTTACTAAGATTATTTCCATGACTATTCTGTTTATTATGATGATTACTATGATCATTATGGTTGTTAGTATGATTATTATGATCACCATTCTGATTATTATGGCTATTGTGATTTTTATGGCTATTATGACTATTATAATGATTATTACGATTATTTCCTAGTTCATTATTGTTATTATTACGACTATTATGATTATTATGGCTATTATGACTATTATGGTTGTTATGGCTAGTATAATGTATAATATGATTATTTCCGAACCCAGTATGGTTACTATTATGATTATTATGATTATTACGGATCTTGGTATAATTATCATGGATATTATGATCATCATTAAGATTGTTATGGTTACTATGATTATTGTGATTATTGCTATGCTTATTAACATTACAATTACGATTATTATGATTATTGTAGTTATTATGATGATCACTGTGATCATTATGGTTGTTAGTATGATTATTATGATCACCATTCTGATTCTTATGGCTATTGTGATTTTTACGGCTATTATGACTATTATAATGAATATTACGGTTATTTCCAAGTTCATTATTGTTATTATTACGACTATTATGATTATTATGGCTATTATGACTATTATGGTTGATATGGCTAGTATAATGTATATTATGATTATTTCCGAACCCAGTATGGTTATTATTATGATTATTATGGTTATTACGGATCTTGGTATAATTATCATGGATATTATGATCATCATTAAGATTATTATGGTTACTATGATTATTGTGATTATTGCTATGCTTATTAACATTACAATTACGATTATTATGATTATTGTAGTTATTATGATGATCACTATGATTATTATGGTTGTTAGTATGATTATTAGGATCAACATTCAGATTATTATGGCTATTATGACCTTTATTTTTATTATTGCTATTATAATGATAAATATGACTATTTCCAAGTTTATTATGGTTATTATTCTGACTATTGCGATTATTATAGTTATTATGATTATTATGGCTAGTATAACGCTTATTATGATTATTTCCAAGCTTATTACGGTTATTACCATAATTATTATGATTATTATGGTTATTGTGATTATTATGGTTACTATGGCTAGTATAACGGTTATTATGATTATTTCAAAGCTTATTATGTTTATTATTATGGTTACTATGATTATTATGGATCTTGGTATAATTATGATGAATATCATGATCATCATTAAGATCATTATGATTATTGCGATTATTATGACTATTATGATTATTCTAGTTATTATGATTATTATGGTTACTATGGCTACTACAAAGGTTATTATGATTATTTCAAAGCTTATTATGTTTATTATTATGATTACTGTGATTATTATATGTCTTAGTATAATTTTGATGAATATTATGGTCATCATTAAGATCATTATGGTTATTAAGGTGATTATGGTTATTACGTTAATAATAACGGTTACTAAGATTATTTCCATGACTATTCTGTTTATTATGATGATTACTATGATCATTATGGTTGTTAGTATTATTATTATGATCACCTTTCAGATTATTATGGCTATTGTGATTTTTATGGCTATTATGACTATTATAATGATAATTACGATTATTTCCAAGTTCATTATTGTTATTATTACGACCATTATGATTATTAGGGCTATTATGACAATTATGGTTGATATGGCTAGTATAATGTATATTATGATTATTTCCGAACCCATTATGGTTATTATTATGATTATTATGATTATTACGGGTCTTGATATAATTATCATGAATATTATGATCATCATTAAGATTATTACGGTTACTATGGTTATTGTGATTATTGCTAAGCTTATTAACATTACAATTACGATTATTATGATTATTGTAGTTATTATGACGATCACTACGATTATTATGGTTGTTAGTATGATTGTTATGATCACCATTCTGATTATTATGGCTATTGTGATTTTTATGGCTATTATGACTATTATAATGATTATTACGATTATTTGCAAGTTCATTATCGCTATTATTACGACTATTATGATTATTATGGCTCTTATGACTATTATGGTCGTTATGGCTAGTATAATGTATATTATGATTATTTCCGGACACATTAGGGTTATTATTATGATTATTGTGATTATTACGGATCTTGGTATAATTATCATGGATATTATGATCATCATTGAGATTATTATGGTTACTATGATTATTGTGATTATTGCTATGCTCATTTACATTACAATTACGATTATTATGATTATTGTAATTATTATGATGATCACTATGATTATTATGGTTGTTAGTATGATTATTAGGATCAACATTCAGATTATTATGGCTATTATGATTTTTATGGTTATTATAGCTATTATAATGATAAATATGATTATTTCCAAGTTTATTACGGTTATTATTATCACTATTATGATTATTATAGTTATTATGATTATTATGGTTACTATGGCTAGTATAATGGTTATTATGATGATTTCAAAGCTTATTATGGTTATTAATATAATTATTATGATGATTATGGTTATTATGATTATTATGGCTTCTATGGCTAGTATAACGGTTATTATGATTATTTCAAAGCTAATTATGTTTATTATTATGGTTACTTTGATTATTATGGATCTTGGTATAATTATGATGAATGTAATGATCATCATTAAGATCATTATGGTTATTGCGATTATTATGACTATTCTGATTATTCTAGTTATTATGATTATTATGGTTATTATGGCTAGTATAAAGGTTATTATTATTATTTCAAAGCTTATTATGTTTATTATTATGATTACTCTGATTATTATTTGTCTTAGTATATTTATGATGTATAGTATGGTCATCATTAAGATTATTATAGTTATTACGTTAATAACAATCATTATTAAGATTATTTCCATGACTATTCTGTTTATTATGATGACTACCATGATCATTATGGTTACTAGTATGATTATTATGATCACCATTCTGATTATTATGGCTATTGTGATTTTTATGGCTATTATGACTATTAAAATGATTATTACCATTATTTCCAAGTTTATTATTGTTATTATTACGACTATTATGATTATTATGGTTATTATGACTATTATGGTTGTTATGGCAAGCATAATGTATATTATGATTATTTCCGAACACATTAGGGTTATTATTATGATTATTATGTTTATTACGGATCTTGGTATAATTATCATGGATATTATGATCATCATTAAGATTATTATGGTTACTATGATTATTGTGATTATTGCTATGCTCATTAACATTACAATTACGATTATTATGATTATTGTAATTATTATGATGATCACTATGATTATTATGGTTGTTAGTATGATTATTAGGATCAACATTCAGATTATTATGGCTATTATGATTTTTATGGTTATTATAGCTATTATAATGATAAATATGATTATTTCCAAGTTTATTACGGTTATTATTATCACTATTATGATTATTATAGTTATTATGATTATTATGGTTACTATGGCTAGTATAACGGTTATTATGATTATTTCGAAGCTTATTATGTTTATTATTATGGTTACTATGTTTATTATGGATCTTGGTATAATTATGATGAATATCATGATCATCATTAAGATCATTATGGTTATTGCGATTATTATGACTATTATGATTATTCTAGTTATTATGATTATTATGGTTATTATGGCTAGTATAAAGGTTATTATTATTATTTCAAAGCTTATTATGTTTATTATTATGATTACCCTGGTTATTATTTGTCTTAGTATAATTATGATGAATTATTATGGTCATCATTGAGATCATTATGTTTATTAAGGTGATTATGGTAATTACGTTAATAATAACCATTATTAAGATTATTTCACATGACTATTCTGTTTATTATAATGATTACCATGATCATTATGGTTGTTAGTATGATTATTATGATCACCATTCTGATTATTATGGCTATTGTGATTTTTATGGCTATTATGACTATTACAATGATAATTACGATTATTTCCTAGTTCCTTATTGTTATTATTACGACTATTATGATTATTATGGCTATTATGACTATTATGGTTGATATGGCTAGTATAATGTATATTATGATTATTTCCGAACCCATTATGGTTATTATTATGATTATTATGGTTATTACGGATCTTGGTATAATTATCATGGATATTATGATCATCATTAAGATTATTATGGTTACTATGATTATTGGGATTATTGCTATGCTTATTAACATTACAATTACGATTATTATGATTATTGTAGTTATTATGATGATCACTATGATTATTATGGTTGTTAGTATGATTATTAGGATCAACATTCAGATTATTATGGCTATTATGATCTTTATGGTTATTATTGCTATTATAATGATAAATATGATTATTTCCAAGTTTATTATGGTTATTATTATGACTATTATGATTATTATAGTTATTATGATTATTATGATTATTATGGCTAGTATAATACTTATGATGATTATTTCCAAGCTTATTATGGTTATTAATATAATTATTATGATGATTATGGTTATTATGATTATTATGGCTTCTATGGCTAGTATAACGGTTATTATGATTATTTCAAAGCTTATTATGTTTATTATTATGGTTACAATGATTATTATGGATCTTGGTATAATTATGATGAATATAATGGTCATCATTAAGATCATTATGGTTATTGCGATTATTATGACTATTATGATTACTCTAGTTATTATGATTATTATGGTTATTTTGGCTAGTATGAAGGTTATTATGAGTATTTCAAAGCTTATTATGCTTATTATGCTTACTATTATGATTATTATATGTCTAGGTATAATTATGATGTATATTATGGTCATCATTAAGATTATTATGGTTATTACGTTAATAACAATGATTATTAAGATTATTTCCATGACTATTCTGTTTATTATGATGACTACCATGATCATTATGGTTGCTAGTATGATTATTATGATCACCATTCTGATTATTATGGCCATTGTGATTTTTATGGCTATTATGACTATTATAATGATTATTACCATTATTTCCTAGTTTATTATTGTTATTATTACGACTATTATGATTATTATGGCTATTATGACTATTATGGTTGTTATGGCAAGTATAATGTATATTATGATTATTTCCGAACACATTACGGTTATTATTATGATTATTATGATTATTACGGATCTTGGTATAATTATCATGGATATTATGATCATCATTAAGATTATTATGGTTACTATGATTATTGTGATTATTGCTATGCTCATTAACATTACAATTACGATTATTATGATTATTGTAATTATTATGATGATCACTATGATTATTATGGTTGTTAGTATGATTATTAGGATCAACATTCAGATTATTATGGCTATTATGATTTTTATGGTTATTATAGCTATTATAATGATAAATATGATTATTTCCAAGTTTATTACGGTTATTATTATCACTATTATGATTATTATAGTTATTATGATTATTATGGTTACTATGGCTAGTATAACGGTTATTATGATTATTTCAAAGCTTATTATGGTTATTACTATAATTATTATCATTATTATGTTTATTATGATTACTATGGTTACTATGGCTAGTATAACGGTTATTATGATTATTTCTAAGCTTATTATGTTTATTATTATGGTTACTATGCTTATTATGGATCTTGGTATAATTATGATGAATATCATGATCATCATTAAGATCATTATGGTTATTGCGATTATTATGACTATTATGATTATTCTAGTTATTATGATTATTATGGTTATTATGGCTAGTATAAAGGTTATTATTATTATTTCAAAGCTTATTATGTTTATTATTATGATTACTCTGATTATTATTTGTCTTAGTATAATTATGATGAATATTATGGTCATCATTGAGATTATTATGGTTATTGTGATTTATATGGCTATTATGACTATTATTATGATTATTACGATTATTTCCTAGTTCATTATTGTTATTATTACGACTATTATGATTATTATGGCTATTATGACTATTATGGTTGTTATGGCTAGTATAAAGTATATTATGGTTATTTCCGGACCCATTATGGTTATTATTATGATTATTATGATTATTACGGATCTTGGTATAATTATCATGGATATTATGATCATCATTAAGATTATTATGGTTACAATGATTATTGTGATTATTGCTATGCTTATTAACATTACAATTACGATTATTATGATTATTGTAGTTATTATGATGATCACTATGATTATTATGGTTGTCAGTATGATTATTAGGATCAACATTCAGATTATTATGGCTATTATGATCTTTATGGTTATTATTGCTATTATAATGATAAATATGATTATTTCCAAGTTTATTATGGGTATTATTATGACTAGTATGATTATTATAGTTATTATGATTATTATGGCTAGTATAATGCTTATTATGATTATTTCCGAGCTTATTATGGTTATTACTATAATTATTATGGATATTATGGTTATTATGATTATTATGGTTACTATGGCTAGTATAACGGTTATTATGATTATTTCAAAACTTATTATGTTTATTATTATGGTTACTATGATTATTATGGATCTTGGTATAATAATGATGAATATCATGATCATCATTAAGATCATTATGGTTATTGCGATTATTATGACTATTATGATTATTCTAGTTATTATGATTATTATGGTTATTATGGCTAGTATAAAGGTTATTATGATTATTCCAAAGCTTATTATGGTTATTATTATAATTATTACGATTATTATGGTTATTATGATTTGTATGGTTACTATGGCTAGTATAACGGTTATTATGACTATTTCAAAGCTTATTATGTTTATTATTATGATTACTCTGATTATTATATGTCTAGGTATAATTATGATGAATATTATGGTCATCATTAAGATCATTATGGTTATTACGATGATTATGTTTATTACGTTAATAATAATGGTTATTAAGATTATTTCCATGACTATTCTGTTTATTATGATGATTACTATGATCATTATGGTTGTTAGTATGATTATCATGATCACCATTCTGATTATTATGGCTATTGTGATTTACATGGCTATTATGACTATTATTATGATTATTACGATTATTTCCTAGTTCATTATTGTTATTATTACGACTATTATGATTATTATGGCTATTATGACTATTATGGTTGATATGGCTAGTATAATGTATATTATGATTATTTCCGAACCCATTATGGTTATTATTATGATTATTATGATTATTAAGGATCTTGGTATAATTATCATGGATATTATGATCATCATTAAGATTATTATGGTTACTATGATTATTGGGATTATTGCTATGCTTATTAACATTACAATTACGATTTTTATGATTATTGTAGTTATTATGATGATCACTATGATTATTATGGTTGTTAGTATGATTATTAGGATCAACATTCAGATTATTATAGCTATTATGATCTTTATGGTTATTATTGCTATTATAATGATAAATATGGTTATTTCCATGTTTATTATGGGTATTATTATGACTAGTATGATTATTATAGTTATTATGATTATTATGATTATTATGGCTAGTATAATACTTATGATGATTATTTCCAAGCTTATTATGGTTATTAATATAATTATTATGATGATTATGGTTATTATGATTATTATGGCTTCTATGGCTAGTATAACGGTTATTATGATTATTTCAAAGCTTATTATGTTTATTATTATGGTTACTATGATTATTATGGATCTTGGTATAATTATGATGAATATAATGATCATCATTAAGATCATTATGGTTATTGCGATTATTATGACTATTATGATTACTCTAGTTATTATGATTATTATGGTTATTATGGCTAGTATGAAGGTTATTATGAGTATTTCAAAGCTTATTATGCTTATTATTATGATTATTCTGATTATTATATGTCTAGGTATAATTATGATGTATATTATGGCCATCATTAAGATTATTATGGTTATTACGTTAATAACAATGATTATTAAGATTATTTCCATGACTATTCTGTTTATTATGATGACTACCATGATCATTATGGTTGCTAGTATGATTATTATGATCACCATTCTGATTATTATGGCCATTGTGATTTTTATGGCTATTATGACTATTATAATGATTATTACCATTATTTCCAAATTTATTATTGTTATTATTACGACTATTATGATTATTATGTCTATTATGACTATTATGGTTGTTATGGCAAGTATAATGTATATAATGATTATTTCCGAACACATTAGGGTTATTATTATGATTATTATGATTATTACGGTTGTTGGTATAATTATCATGGATATTATGATCATCATTAAGATTATTATGTTCACTATGATTATTGTGATTATTGCTATGCTCATTAACATTACAATTACGATTATTATGATTATTATAATTATTATGATGATCACTATGATTATTATGGTTGTTAGTATGATTATTAGGATCAACATTCAGATTATTATGGCTATTATGACTTTTATGGTTATTATAGCTATTATAATGATAAATATGATTATTTCCAAGTTTATTACGGTTACTATTATCACTATTATGATTATTATAGTTATTATGATTATTATGGTTACTATGGCTAGTATAACGGTTATTATGATTATTTCAAAGCTTATTATGGTTATTACTATAATTATTATGATTATTATGGTTATTATGATTATTATGGTTACTATGGCTAGTATAACGGTTATTATGATTATTTCAAAGCTTATTATGTTTATTATTATGGTTACTATGCTTATTATGGATCTTGGTATAATTATGATGAATATCATGACCATCATTAAGATCATTATGGTTATTGCGATTATTATGACTATTATGATTATTCTAGTTATTATGATTATTATGGTTATTATGGCTAGTATAAAGGTTATTATTATTATTTCAAAGCTTATTATGTTTATTATTATGATTACTCTGATTATTATTTGTCTTAGTATAATTATTATGAATATTATGGTCATCATTGAGACTATTATGGTTATTAAGGTGATTATGGTTATTACGTTAATAATAACCATTATTAAGATTATTTCCATGACTATTCTGTTTATTATGATGATTACTATGATCATTATGGTTGTTAGTATGATTATTATGATCACCATTCTGGTTATTATGGCTATTTCGATTTTTATGGCTATTATGACTATTATAATGATTATTACGATTATTTCCTAGCTCCTTATTGTTATTATTACGACTATTATGATTATTATGGCTATTATGACTATTATGGTTGATATGGCTAGTATAATGTATATTAAGATTATTTCCGAACCCATTATGGTTATTATTATGATTATTATGATTATTACGGATCTTGGTATAATTATCATGGATATTATGATCATCATTAAGATTATTATGGTTACTATGATTATTGGGATTATTGCTATGCTTATTAACATTACAATTACGATTATTATGATTATTGTTGTTATTATGATGATCACTATGATTATTATGGTTGTCAGTATGATTATTAGGATCAACATTCAGATTATTATGGCTATTATGATCTTTATGGTTATTATTGCTATTATAATGATAAATATGATTATTTCCAAGTTTATTATGGGTATTATTATGACTAGTATGATTATTATAGTTAATATGATTATTATGGCTAGTATAAAGGTTATTATGATTATTTCAAAGCTTATTATGGTTATTATTATAATTATTATGATTATTATGGTTATTATGATTAGTATGGTTACTATGGCTAGTATAACGGTTATTATGATTACTTCAAAGCTTATTATGTTTATTATTATGATTACTCTGATTATTATATGTCTAGGTATAATTATGATGAATATTATGGTCATCATTAAGATCATTATGGTTATTACGATGATTATGGTTATTACGTTAATAATAATGGTTATTAAGATTATTTCCATGACTATTCTGTTTATTATGATGATTACTATGATCATTATGGTTGTTAGTATGATTATCATGATCACCATTCTGATTATTATGGCTATTGTGATTTACATGGCTATTATGACTATTATTATGATTATTACGATTATTTCCTAGTTCATTATTGTTATTATTACGACTATTATGATTATTATGGCTATTATGACTATTGTGGTTGATATGGCTAGTATAATGTATATTATGATTATTTCCGAACCCATTATGGTTATTATTATGATTATTATGATTATTACGTATCTTGGTATAATTATCATGGATATTATGATCATCATTAAGATTATTATGGTTACTATGATTATTGGGATTATTGCTATGCTTATTAACATTACAATTACGATTATTATGATTATTGTAGATATTATGATGATCACTATGATTATTATGGTTGTTAGTATGATTATTAGGATCAACATTCAGATTATTATGGCTATTATGATCTTTATGGATATTATTGCTATTATAATGATAAATATGGTTATTTCCAAGTTTATTATGGGTATTATTATGACTAGTATGATTATTATAGTTATTATGATTATTATGATTATTATGGCTAGTATAATACTTATGATGATTATTTCCAAGCTTATTATGGTTATTAATATAATTATTGTGATGATTATGGTTATTATGATTATTATGGCTTCTATGGCTAGTATAACGGTTATTATGATTATTTCAAAGCTAATTATGTTTATTATTATGGTTACTATGATTATTATGGATCTTGGTATAATTATGATGAATGTAATGATCATCATTAAGATCATTATGGTTATTGCGATTATAAATGACTATTATGATTACTCTAGTTATTATGATTATTATGGTTATTATGGCTAGTATGAAGGTTATTATGAGTATTTCAAAGTTTATTATGCTTATTATTATGATTATTCTGATTATTATATGTCTAGGTATAATTATGATGTATATTATGGTCATCATTAAGATTATTATGGTTATTACGTTAATAACAATGATTATTAAGAATATTGCCATGACTATTCTCTTTATTATGATGATTACTATGATCATTATGGTTGCTAGTATGATTATTATGATCACCATTCTGATTATTATGGCTATTGTGATTTTTATGGCTATTATGACTATTATAATGATTATTACCATTATTTCCAAGTTCATTATTGTTATTATTACGACTATTATGATTATTATGGCTATTATGACTATTATGGTTGTTATGGCAAGTATAATGTATATTATGATTATTTCCCAACACATTAGGGTTTTTATTATGATTATTATGATTATTACGGATCTTGGTATAATTATCAGGGATATTATGATCATCATTAAGATTATTATGGTTACTATGATTATTGTGATTATTGCTATGCTTATTACATTACAATTACGATTATTATCGTTATTGTAGTTATTATGATGATCACTATGATTATTATGGTTGTTAGTATGATTATTAGGATCAACATTCAGATTATTATGGCTATTATGATTTTTATGGTTATTATTGCTATTATAATGATAAATATGATTATTTCCAAGTTTATTACGGTTATTATTATCACTATTATGATTATTATAGTTATTATGATTATTATGGTTACTATGGCTAGTATAACGGTTATTATGATTATTTCAAAGCTTATTATGGTTATTACTATAATTATTATGATTATTATGGTTATTATGATTATTATGGTTACTATGGCTAGTATAACGGTTATTATGATTATTTCAAAGCTTATTATGTTTATTATTATGGCTAATATGTTTATTATGGATCTTGGTATAATTATGATGAATATTATGGTCATCATTAAGATCATTATGGTTATTACGATGATTATGGTTATTACGATAATCATAATGAATGTTAAGATTATTTCCATGCCTATTCTGTTTATTATGATGATTACTATGATCATTATGATTGTTAGTATGATTATTATGACCACCATTCAGATTATTACGGCTATTGTGATTTTTATTGCTATTATGGCTATTATAATGATTATTACGATTATTTCCAAGTTCATTATTGTTATTATTACGACTATTATGATTATTATGGCTATTATGACTATTATGGTTGTTATGGCAAGTATAATGTATATTATGATTATTTCCCAACACATTAGGGTTTTTATTATGATTATTATGATTATTACGGATCTTGGTATAATTATCAGGGATATTATGATCATCATTAAGATTATTATGGTTACTATGATTATTGTGATTATTGCTATGCTTATTAACATTACAATTACGATTATTATCGTTATTGTAGTTATTATGATGATCACTATGATTATTATGGTTGTTAGTATGATTATTAGGACCAACATTCAGATTATTATGGCTATTATGATTTTTATGGTTATTATTGCTATTATAATGATAAATATGATTATTTCCAAGTTTATTACGGTTATTATTATCACTATTATGATTATTATAGTTATTATGATTATTATGGTTACTATGGCTAGTATAACGGTTATTATGATTATTTCAAAGCTTATTATGGTTATTACTATAATTATTATGATTATTATGGTTATTATGATTATTATGGTTACTATGGCTAGTATAACGGTTATTATGATTATTTCAAAGCTTATTATGTTTATTATTATGGCTAATATGTTTATTATGGATCTTGGTATAATTATGATGAATATTATGGTCATCATTAAGATCATTATGGTTATTACGATGATTATGGTTATTACGATAATCATAATGAATGTTAAGATTATTTCCATGCCTATTCTGTTTATTATGATGATTACTATGATCATTATGATTGTTAGTATGATTATTATGACCACCATTCAGATTATTACGGCTATTGTGATTTTTATTGCTATTATGGCTATTATAATGATTATTACGATTATTTCCAAGTTCATTATTGTTATTATTACGACTATTATGATTATTATGGCTATTATGACTATTATGGTTGTTATGGCAAGTATAAAGTATATTATGGTTATTTCCGGACCCATTATGGTTATTATTATGATTATTATGATTATGACGGATCTTGGTATAATTATCATGGATATTATTATCATCATTAAGATTATTATGGTTACTATGATTATTGTGATTATTGCTATGCTTATTAACATTACAATTACGATTATTATGATTATTGGAATTATTATGATAATCACTATGATTATTATGGTTGTTAGTATGATTATTAGGATCAACATTCAGATTATTATGGCTATTATGATTTTTATGGTTATTATTGCTATTATAATGATAAATATGATTATTTCCAAGTTTATTATGGTTATTATTATGACTATTATGATTATTCTAGTTATTATGATTATTATGGTTATTATGGCTAGTATAAAGGTTATTATGATTATTTCAAAGCTTATTATGGTTATTTTTATAATTATTATGATTATTATGGTTATTATGATTAGTATGGTTACTATGGAAAGTATAACGGTTATTATGATTATTTCAAAGCTTATTATGTTTATTATTATGATTACTCTGATTATTATATGTCTAGGTATAATTATGATGAATATTATGGTCATCATAAAGATCACTATGGTTATTACGATGATTATGGTTATTACGTTAATAATAATGGTTATTAAGATTATTTCCATGACTATTCTGTTTATTATGATGATTACTATGATCATTAAGGTTGTTAGTATGATTATCATGATCACCATTCTGATTATTATGGCTATTGTGATTTACATGGCTATTATGACTATTATTATGATTATTACGATTATTTCCTAGTTCATTATTGTTATTATTACGACTATTATGATTATTATGGCTATTATGACTATTATGGTTGATATGGCTAGTATAATGTATATTATGATTATTTCCGAACCCATTATGGTTATTATTATGATTATTATGATTATTACGGATCTTGGTATAATTATCATGGATATTATGGTCATCATTAAGATTATTATGGTTACTATGATTATTGGGATTATTGCTATGCTTATTAACATTACAATTACGATTATTATGATTATTGTAGTTATTATGATGATCACTATGATTATTATGGTTGTTAGTATGATTATTAGGATCAACATTCAGATTATTATGGCTATTATGATCTTTATGGTTATTATTGCTATTATAATGATAAATATGGTTATTTCCAAGTTTATTATGGGTATTATTATGACTAGTATGATTATTATAGTTATTATGATTATTATGATTATTATGGCTAGTATAATACTTATGATGATTATTTCCAAGCTTATTATGGTTATTAATATAATTATTATGATGATTATGGTTATTATGGTTATTATGGCTTCTATGGCTAGTATAACGGTTATTATGATTATTTCAAAGCTTATTATGTTTATAATTATGGTTACTATGATTATTATGGATCTTGGTATAATTATGATGAATATAATGATCATCATTAAGATCATTATGGTTATTGCGATTATTATGACTATTATGATTACTCTAGTTATTATGATTATTATGGTTATTATGGCTAGTATGAAGGTTATTATGAGTATTTCAAAGCTTATTATGCTTATTATTATGATTATTCTGATTATTATATGTCTAGGTATAATTATGATGTATATTATGGTCATCATTAAGATTATTATGGTTATTACGTTAATAACAATGATTATTAAGATTATTTCCATGACTATTCTGTTTATTATGATGACTACCATGATCATTATGGTTGCTAGTATGATTATTATGATCACCATTCTGATTATTATGGCTATTGTGATTTATATGGCTATTATGACTATTATTATGATTATTACGATTATTTCCTAGTTCATTATTGTTATTATTACGACTATTATGATTATTATGGCTATTATGACTATTATGGTTGTTATGGCTAGTATAAAGTATATTATGATTATTTCCGAACCCATTATGGTTATTATTATGATTATTATGATTATTACGGATCTTGGTATAATTATCATGGATATTATGATCATCTTTAAGATTATTATGGTTACTATGATTATTGTGATTATTGCTATGCTTATTAACATTACAATTACGATTATTATGATTATTGTAGTTATTATGATAATCACTATGATTATTATGGTTGTTAGTATGATTATTAGGATCAACATTCAGATTATTATGGCTATTATGATCTTTATGGTTATTATTGCTATTATAATGATAAATATGATTATTTCCAAGTTTATTATGGGTATTATTGTGACTAGTATGATTATTATAGTTATTATGATTATTATGGCTAGTATAATGCTTATTATGATTATTTCCAAGCTTATTATGGTTATTACTATAATTATTATGGTTATTATGGTTATTATGATTATTATGGTTACTATGGCTAGTATAACGGTTATTATGATTATTTCAAAACATATTATGTTTATTATTATGGTTACTATGATTATTATGGATCTTGGTATAATTATGATGAATATCATGATCATCATTAAGATCATTATGGTTATTGCGATTATTATGACTATTATGATTATTCTAGTTATTATGATTATTATGGTTATTATGGCTAGTATAAAGGTTATTATTATTATTTCAAAGCTTATTAGGTTTATTATTATGATTACTCTGATTATTATTTGTCTTAGTATAATTATGATCAATATTATGGTCATCATTGAGATTATTATGGTTATTAAGGTGATTATGGTTATTACGTTAATAATAACCATTATTAAGATTATTTCCATGACTATTCTGTTTATTATGATGATTACTATGATCATTATGGTTGTTAGTATGATTATTATGATCACCATTCTGGTTATTATGGCTATTGTGATTTTTATGGCTATTAAGACTATTATAATGATTATTACGATTATTTCCTAGCTCCTTATTGTTATTATTACGACTATTATGATTATTATGGCCATTATGACTAATATGGTTGATATGGCTAGTATAATGTATATTATAATTATTTCCGAACCCATTATGTTTATTATTATGATTATTATGATTATTACGGATCTTGGTATAATTATCATGGATATTATGATCATCATTAAGATTATTATGGTTACTTTGATTATTGTGATTGTTGTTATGCCTATTAACATTACAATTACGATTATTATGATTATTGTAGTTATTATGATGATCACTATGATTATTATGGTTGTCAGTATGATTATTAGGATCAACATTCAGATTATTATGGCTATTATGATCTTTATGGTTATTATTGCTATTATAATGATAAATATGATTATTTCCAAGTTTATTATGGGTATTATTATGACTAGTATGATTATTATAGTTAATATGATTATTATGGCTAGTATAATGCTTATTATGATTATTTCCGAGCTTATTATGGTTATTACTATAATTATTATGGATATTATGGTTATTATGATTATTATGGTTACTATGGCTAGTATAACGGTTATTATGATTATTTCAAAACTTATTATGTTTATTATTATGGTTACTATGATTATTATGGATCTTGGTATAATTATGATGAATACCATGATCATCATTAAGATCATTATGGTTATTGCGCTTATTATGACTATTATGATTATTCTAGTTATTATGATTATTATGGTTATTATGGCTAGTATAAAGGTTATTATGATTATTTCAAAGCTTATTATGGTTATTATTATAATTATTATGATTATTATGGTTATTATGATTAGTATGGTTACTATGGAAAGTATAACGGTTATTATGATTATTTCAAAGCTTATTATGTTTATTATTATTATTACTCTGATTATTATATGTCTAGGTATAATTATGATGAATATTAAAGTCAACATTAAGATCACTATGGTTATTACGATGATTATGGTTATTACGTTAATAATAATGGTTATTAAGATTATTTCCATGACTATTCTGTTTATTATGATGATTACTATTATCATTATGGTTGTTAGTATGATTATTATGATCACCATTCTGATTATTATGGCTATTGTGATTTATATGGCTATTATGACTATTATTATGATTATTACGATTATTTCCTAGTTCATTATTGTTATTATTACGACTATTATGATTATTATGGCTATTATGACTATTATGGTTGATATGGCTAGTATAAAGTATATTATGGTTATTTCCGGACCCATTATGGTTATTATTATGATTATTATGATTATTACGGATCTTGGTATAATTATCATGGATATTATGATCATCATTAAGATTATTATGGTTACTATGATTATTGTGATTATTGCTATGCTTATTAACATTACAATTACGATTATTATGATTATTGTAGTTATTATGATGATCACTATGATTATTATGGTTGTTAGTATGATTATTAGGATCAACATTCAGATTAATATGGCTATTATGATTTTTATGGTTATTATTGCTATTCTAATGATAAATATGATTATTTCCAAGTTTATTATGGTTATTATTATGACTATTATGATTATTATAGTTATTATGATTATTATGATTATTATGGCTAGTATAATACTTATGATGATTATTTCCAAGCTTATTATGGTTATTAATATAATTATTATGATGATTATGGTTATTATGATTATAATGGCTTCTATGGCTAGTATAACGGTTATTATGATTATTTCAAAGCTAATTATGTTTATTATTATGGTTACTATGATTATTATGGATCTTGGTATAATTATGATGAATGTAATGATCATCATTAAGATCATTATGGTTATTGCGATTATTATGACTATTATGATTACTCTAGTTATTATGATTATTATGGTTATTATGGCTAGTATGAAGGTTATTATGAGTATTTCAAAGCTTATTATGCTTATTATTATGATTATTCTGATTATTATATGTCTAGGTATAATTATGATGTATATTATGGTCATCATTAAGATTATTATGGTTATTACGTTAATAACAATGATTATTAAGATTATTTCCATGACTATTCTGTTTATTATGATGATTACTATGATCATTATGGTTGTTAGTATGATTATCATGATCACCATTCTGATTATTATGGCTATTGTGATTTACATGGCTATTATGACTATTATTATGATTATTACGATTATTTCCTAGTTCATTATTGTTATTATTACGACTATTATGATTATTATGGCTATTATGACTATTATGGTTGATATGGCTAGTATAATGTATATTATGATTATTTCCGAACCCATTATGGTTATTATTATGATTATTATGATTATTACGGATCTTGGTATAATTATCATGGATATTATGATCATCATTAAGATTATTATGGTTACTTTGATTATTGTGATTGTTGTTATGCCTATTAACATTACAATTACGATTATTATGATTATTGTAGTTATTATGATGATCACTATGATTATTATGGTTGTCAGTATGATTATTAGGATCAACATTCAGATTATTATGGCTATTATGATCTTTATGGTTATTATTGCTATTATACTGATAAATATGATTATTTCCAAGTTTATTATGGGTATTATTATGACTAGTATGATTATTATAGTTAATATGATTATTATGGCTAGTATAATGCTTATTATGATTATTTCCGAGCTTATTATGGTTATTACTATAATTATTATGGATATTATGGTTATTATGATTATTATGGTTACTATGGCTAGTATAACGGTTATTATGATTATTTCAAAACTTATTATGTTTATTATTATGGTTACTATGATTATTATGGATCTTGGTATAATTATGATGAATACCATGATCATCATTAAGATCATTATGGTTATTGCGCTTATTATGACTATTATGATTATTCTAGTTATTATGATTATTATGGTTATTATGGCTAGTATAAAGGTTATTATGATTATTTCAAAGCTTATTATGGTTATTATTATAATTATTATGATTATTATGGTTATTATGATTAGTGTGGTTACTATGGAAAGTATAACGGTTATTATGATTATTTCAAAGCTTATTATGTTTATTATTATTATTACTCTGATTATTATATGTCTAGGTATAATTATGATGTATATTATGGTCATCATTAAGATCATTATGGTTATTACGATGATTATGGTTATTACGTTAATAATAATGGTTATTAAGATTATTTCCATGACTATTCTGTTTATTATGATGATTACTATTATCATTATGGTTGTTAGTATGATTATCATGATCACCATTCTGATTATTATGGCTATTGTGATTTACATGGCTATTATGACTATTATTATGATTATTACGATTATTTCCTAGTTCATTATTGTTATTATTACGACTATTATGATTATTATGGCTATTATGACTATTATGGTTGATATGGCTAGTATAATGTATATTATGATTATTTCCGAACCCATTATGGTTATTATTATGATTATTATGATTATTACGGATCTTGGTATAATTATCATGGATATTATGGTCATCATTAAGATTATTATGGTTACTATGATTATTGGGATTATTGCTATGCTTATTAACATTACAATTACGATTATTATGATTATTGTAGTTATTATGATGATCACTATGATTATTATGGTTGTTAGTATGATTATTAGGATCAACATTCAGATTATTATGGCTATTATGATCTTTATGGTTATTATTGCTATTATAATGATAAATATGGTTATTTCCAAGTTTATTATGGGTATTATTATGACTAGTATGATTATTATAGTTATTATGATTATTATGATTATTATGGCTAGTATAATACTTATGATGATTATTTCCAAGCTTATTATGGTTATTAATATAATTATTATGATGATTATGGTTATTATGGTTATTATGGCTTCTATGGCTAGTATAACGGTTATTATGATTATTTCAAAGCTTATTATGTTTATAATTATGGTTACTATGATTATTATGGATCTTGGTATAATTATGATGAATACAATGATCATCATTAAGATCATTATGGTTATTGCGATTATTATGACTATTATGATTACTCTAGTTATTATGATTATTATGGTTATTATGGCTAGTATGAAGGTTATTATGAGTATTTCAAAGCTTATTATGCTTATTATTATGATTATTCTGATTATTATATGTCTAGGTATAATTATGATGTATATTATGGTCATCATTAAGATTATTATGGTTATTACGTTAATAACAATGATTATTAAGATTATTTCCATGACTATTCTGTTTATTATGATGACTACCATGATCATTATGGTTGCTAGTATGATTATTATGATCACCATTCTGATTATTATGGCTATTGTGATTTATATGGCTATTATGACTATTATTATGATTATTACGATTATTTCCTAGTTCATTATTGTTATTATTACGACTATTATGATTATTATGGCTATTATGACTATTATGGTTGTTATGGCTAGTATAAAGTATATTATGATTATTTCCGAACCCATTATGGTTATTATTATGATTATTATGATTATTACGGATCTTGGTATAATTATCATGGATATTATGATCATCTTTAAGATTATTATGGTTACTATGATTATTGTGATTATTGCTATGCTTATTAACATTACAATTACGATTATTATGATTATTGTAGTTATTATGATAATCACTATGATTATTATGGTTGTTAGTATGATTATTAGGATCAACATTCAGATTATTATGGCTATTATGATCTTTATGGTTATTATTGCTATTATAATGATAAATATGATTATTTCCAAGTTTATTATGGGTATTATTGTGACTAGTATGATTATTATAGTTATTATGATTATTATGGCTAGTATAATGCTTATTATGATTATTTCCAAGCTTATTATGGTTATTACTATAATTATTATGGTTATTATGGTTATTATGATTATTATGGTTACTATGGCTAGTATAACGGTTATTATGATTATTTCAAAACATATTATGTTTATTATTATGGTTACTATGATTATTATGGATCTTGGTATAATTATGATGAATGTAATGATCATCATTAAGATCATTATGGTTATTGCGATTATTATGACTATTATGATTACTCTAGTTATTATGATTATTATGGTTATTATGGCTAGTATGAAGGTTATTATGAGTATTTCAAAGCTTATTATGCTTATTATTATGATTATTCTGATTATTATATGTCTAGGTATAATTATGATGTATATTATGGTCATCATTAAGATTATTATGGTTATTACGTTAATAACAATGATTATTAAGATTATTTCCATGACTATTCTGTTTATTATGATGATTACTATGATCATTATGGTTGTTAGTATGATTATCATGATCACCATTCTGATTATTATGGCTATTGTGATTTACATGGCTATTATGACTATTATTATGATTATTACGATTATTTCCTAGTTCATTATTGTTATTATTACGACTATTATGATTATTATGGCTATTATGACTATTATGGTTGATATGGCTAGTATAATGTATATTATGATTATTTCCGAACCCATTATGGTTATTATTATGATTATTATGATTATTACGGATCTTGGTATAATTA
Source organism: Calliopsis andreniformis (assembly GCF_051401765.1). Classification (NCBI taxonomy): domain Eukaryota; kingdom Metazoa; phylum Arthropoda; class Insecta; order Hymenoptera; family Andrenidae; genus Calliopsis; species Calliopsis andreniformis. The sequence continues at coordinate 237,050 of NW_027480641.1, read as the reverse complement.
TCATGGATATTATGATCATCATTCAGATTATTATGGTTACTTTGATTATTGTGATTGTTGTTATGCCTATTAACATTACAATTACGATTATTATGATTATTGTAGTTATTATGATGATCACTATGATTATTATGGTTGTCAGTATGATTATTAGGATCAACATTCAGATTATTATGGCTATTATGATCTTTATGGTTATTATTGCTATTATACTGATAAATATGATTATTTCCAAGTTTATTATGGGTATTATTATGACTAGTATGATTATTATAGTTAATATGATTATTATGGCTAGTATAATGCTTATTATGATTATTTCCGAGCTTATTATGGTTATTACTATAATTATTATGGATATTATGGTTATTATGATTATTATGGTTACTATGGCTAGTATAACGGTTATTATGATTATTTCAAAACTTATTATGTTTATTATTATGGTTACTATGATTATTATGGATCTTGGTATAATTATGATGAATACCATGATCATCATTAAGATCATTATGGTTATTGCGCTTATTATGACTATTATGATTATTCTAGTTATTATGATTATTATGGTTATTATGGCTAGTATAAAGGTTATTATGATTATTTCAAAGCTTATTATGGTTATTATTATAATTATTATGATTATTATGGTTATTATGATTAGTATGGTTACTATGGAAAGTATAACGGTTATTATGATTATTTCAAAGCTTATTATGTTTATTATTATTATTACTCTGATTATTATATGTCTAGGTATAATTATGATGAATATTATGGTCATCATTAAGATCATTATGGTTATTACGATGATTATGGTTATTACGTTAATAATAATGGTTATTAAGATTATTTCCATGACTATTCTGTTTATTATGATGATTACTATTATCATTATGGTTGTTAGTATGATTATCATGATCACCATTCTGATTATTATGGCTATTGTGATTTACATGGCTATTATGACTATTATTATGATTATTACGATTATTTCCTAGTTCATTATTGTTATTATTACGACTATTATGATTATTATGGCTATTATGACTATTATGGTTGATATGGCTAGTATAATGTATATTATGATTATTTCCGAACCCATTATGGTTATTATTATGATTATTATGATTATTACGGATCTTGGTATAATTATCATGGATATTATGGTCATCATTAAGATTATTATGGTTACTATGATTATTGGGATTATTGCTATGCTTATTAACATTACAATTACGATTATTATGATTATTGTAGTTATTATGATGATCACTATGATTATTATGGTTGTTAGTATGATTATTAGGATCAACATTCAGATTATTATGGCTATTATGATCTTTATGGTTATTATTGCTATTATAATGATAAATATGGTTATTTCCAAGTTTATTATGGGTATTATTATGACTAGTATGATTATTATAGTTATTATGATTATTATGATTATTATGGCTAGTATAATACTTATGATGATTATTTCCAAGCTTATTATGGTTATTAATATAATTATTATGATGATTATGGTTATTATGGTTATTATGGCTTCTATGGCTAGTATAACGGTTATTATGATTATTTCAAAGCTTATTATGTTTATAATTATGGTTACTATGATTATTATGGATCTTGGTATAATTATGATGAATATAATGATCATCATTAAGATCATTATGGTTATTGCGATTATTATGACTATTATGATTACTCTAGTTATTATGATTATTATGGTTATTATGGCTAGTATGAAGGTTATTATGAGTATTTCAAAGCTTATTATGCTTATTATTATGATTATTCTGATTATTATATGTCTAGGTATAATTATGATGTATATTATGGTCATCATTAAGATTATTATGGTTATTACGTTAATAACAATGATTATTAAGATTATTTCCATGACTATTCTGTTTATTATGATGACTACCATGATCATTATGGTTGCTAGTATGATTATTATGATCACCATTCTGATTATTATGGCTATTGTGATTTATATGGCTATTATGACTATTATTATGATTATTACGATTATTTCCTAGTTCATTATTGTTATTATTACGACTATTATGATTATTATGGCTATTATGACTATTATGGTTGTTATGGCTAGTATAAAGTATATTATGATTATTTCCGAACCCATTATGGTTATTATTATGATTATTATGATTATTACGGATCTTGGTATAATTATCATGGATATTATGATCATCTTTAAGATTATTATGGTTACTATGATTATTGTGATTATTGCTATGCTTATTAACATTACAATTACGATTATTATGATTATTGTAGTTATTATGATAATCACTATGATTATTATGGTTGTTAGTATGATTATTAGGATCAACATTCAGATTATTATGGCTATTATGATCTTTATGGTTATTATTGCTATTATAATGATAAATATGATTATTTCCAAGTTTATTATGGGTATTATTGTGACTAGTATGATTATTATAGTTATTATGATTATTATGGCTAGTATAATGCTTATTATGATTATTTCCAAGCTTATTATGGTTATTACTATAATTATTATGGTTATTATGGTTATTATGATTATTATGGTTACTATGGCTAGTATAACGGTTATTATGATTATTTCAAAACATATTATGTTTATTATTATGGTTACTATGATTATTATGGATCTTGGTATAATTATGATGAATATCATGATCATCATTAAGATCATTATGGTTATTGCGATTATTATGACTATTATGATTATTCTAGTTATTATGATTATTATGGTTATTATGGCTAGTATAAAGGTTATTATTATTATTTCAAAGCTTATTAGGTTTATTATTATGATTACTCTGATTATTATTTGTCTTAGTATAATTATGATGAATATTATGGTCATCATTGAGATTATTATGGTTATTAAGGTGATTATGGTTATTACGTTAATAATAACCATTATTAAGATTATTTCCATGACTATTCTGTTTATTATGATGATTACTATGATCATTATGGTTGTTAGTATGATTATTATGATCACCATTCTGGTTATTATGGCTATTGTGATTTTTATGGCTATTATGACTATTATAATGATTATTACGATTATTTCCTAGCTCCTTATTGTTATTATTACGACTATTATGATTATTATGGCCATTATGACTAATATGGTTGATATGGCTAGTATAATGTATATTATAATTATTTCCGAACCCATTATGTTTATTATTATGATTATTATGATTATTACGGATCTTGGTATAATTATCATGGATATTATGATCATCATTAAGATTATTATGGTTACTTTGATTATTGTGATTGTTGTTATGCCTATTAACATTACAATTACGATTATTATGATTATTGTAGTTATTATGATGATCACTATGATTATTATGGTTGTCAGTATGATTATTAGGATCAACATTCAGATTATTATGGCTATTATGATCTTTATGGTTATTATTGCTATTATAATGATAAATATGATTATTTCCAAGTTTATTATGGGTATTATTATGACTAGTATGATTATTATAGTTAATATGATTATTATGGCTAGTATAATGCTTATTATGATTATTTCCGAGCTTATTATGGTTATTAGTATAATTATTATGGATATTATGGTTATTATGATTATTATGGTTACTATGGCTAGTATAACGGTTATTATGATTATTTCAAAACTTATTATGTTTATTATTATGGTTACTATGATTATTATGGATCTTGGTATAATTATGATGAATACCATGATCATCATTAAGATCATTATGGTTATTGCGCTTATTATGACTATTATGATTATTCTAGTTATTATGATTATTATGGTTATTATGGCTAGTATAAAGGTTATTATGATTATTTCAAAGCTTATTATGGTTATTATTATAATTATTATGATTATTATGGTTATTATGATTAGTATGGTTACTATGGAAAGTATAACGGTTATTATGATTATTTCAAAGCTTATTATGTTTATTATTATTATTACTCTGATTATTATATGTCTAGGTATAATTATGATGAATATTAAAGTCATCATTAAGATCACTATGGTTATTACGATGATTATGGTTATTACGTTAATAATAATGGTTATTAAGATTATTTCCATGACTATTCTGTTTATTATGATGATTACTATTATCATTATGGTTGTTAGTATGATTATTATGATCACCATTCTGATTATTATGGCTATTGTGATTTATATGGCTATTATGACTATTATTATGATTATTACGATTATTTCCTAGTTCATTATTGTTATTATTACGACTATTATGATTATTATGGCTATTATGACTATTATGGTTGATATGGCTAGTATAAAGTATATTATGGTTATTTCCGGACCCATTATGGTTATTATTATGATTATTATGATTATTACGGATCTTGGTATAATTATCATGGATATTATGATCATCATTAAGATTATTATGGTTACTATGATTATTGTGATTATTGCTATGCTTATTAACATTACAATTACGATTATTATGATTATTGTAGTTATTATGATGATCACTATGATTATTATGGTTGTTAGTATGATTATTAGGATCAACATTCAGATTATTATGGCTATTATGATTTTTATGGTTATTATTGCTATTCTAATGATAAATATGATTATTTCCAAGTTTATTATGGTTATTATTATGACTATTATGATTATTATAGTTATTATGATTATTATGATTATTATGGCTAGTATAATACTTATGATGATTATTTCCAAGCTTATTATGGTTATTAATATAATTATTATGATGATTATGGTTATTATGATTATAATGGCTTCTATGGCTAGTATAACGGTTATTATGATTATTTCAAAGCTAATTATGTTTATTATTATGGTTACTATGATTATTATGGATCTTGGTATAATTATGATGAATGTAATGATCATCATTAAGATCATTATGGTTATTGCGATTATTATGACTATTATGATTACTCTAGTTATTATGATTATTATGGTTATTATGGCTAGTATGAAGGTTATTATGAGTATTTCAAAGCTTATTATGCTTATTATTATGATTATTCTGATTATTATATGTCTAGGTATAATTATGATGTATATTATGGTCATCATTAAGATTATTATGGTTATTACGTTAATAACAATGATTATTAAGATTATTTCCATGACTATTCTGTTTATTATGATGATTACTATGATCATTATGGTTGTTAGTATGATTATCATGATCACCATTCTGATTATTATGGCTATTGTGATTTACATGGCTATTATGACTATTATTATGATTATTACGATTATTTCCTAGTTCATTATTGTTATTATTACGACTATTATGATTATTATGGCTATTATGACTATTATGGTTGATATGGCTAGTATAATGTATATTATGATTATTTCCGAACCCATTATGGTTATTATTATGATTATTATGATTATTACGGATCTTGGTATAATTATCATGGATATTATGATCATCATTAAGATTATTATGGTTACTTTGATTATTGTGATTGTTGTTATGCCTATTAACATTACAATTACGATTATTATGATTATTGTAGTTATTATGATGATCACTATGATTATTATGGTTGTCAGTATGATTATTAGGATCAACATTCAGATTATTATGGCTATTATGATCTTTATGGATATTATTGCTATTATACTGATAAATATGATTATTTCCAAGTTTATTATGGGTATTATTATGACTAGTATGATTATTATAGTTAATATGATTATTATGGCTAGTATAATGCTTATTATGATTATTTCCGAGCTTATTATGGTTATTACTATAATTATTATGGATATTATGGTTATTATGATTATTATGGTTACTATGGCTAGTATAACGGTTATTATGATTATTTCAAAACTTATTATGTTTATTATTATGGTTACTATGATTATTATGGATCTTGGTATAATTATGATGAATACCATGATCATCATTAAGATCATTATGGTTATTGCGCTTATTATGACTATTATGATTATTCTAGTTATTATGATTATTATGGTTATTATGGCTAGTATAAAGGTTATTATGATTATTTCAAAGCTTATTATGGTTATTATTATAATTATTATGATTATTATGGTTATTATGATTAGTATGGTTACTATGGAAAGTATAACGGTTATTATGATTATTTCAAAGCTTATTATGTTTATTATTATTATTACTCTGATTACTATATGTCTAGGTATAATTATGATGAATATTAAAGTCATCATTAAGATCACTATGGTTATTACGATGATTATGGTTATTACGTTAATAATAATGGTTATTAAGATTATTTCCATGACTATTCTGTTTATTATGATGATTACTATTATCATTATGGTTGTTAGTATGATTATCATGATCACCATTCTGATTATTATGGCTATTGTGATTTACATGGCTATTATGACTATTATTATGATTATTACGATTATTTCCTAGTTCATTATTGTTATTATTACGACTATTATGATTATTATGGCTATTATGACTATTATGGTTGATATGGCTAGTATAATGTATATTATGATTATTTCCGAACCCATTATGGTTATTATTATGATTATTATGATTATTACGGATCTTGGTATAATTATCATGGATATTATGGTCATCATTAAGATTATTATGGTTACTATGATTATTGGGATTATTGCTATGCTTATTAACATTACAATTACGATTATTATGATTATTGAAGTTATTATCATGATCACTATGATTATTATGGTTGTTAGTATGATTATTAGGATCAACATTCAGATTATTATGGCTATTATGATCTTTATGGTTATTATTGCTATTATAATGATAAATATGGTTATTTCCAAGTTTATTATGGGTATTATTATGACTAGTATGATTATTATAGTTATTATGATTATTATGATTATTATGGCTAGTATAATACTTATGATGATTATTTCCAAGCTTATTATGGTTATTAATATAATTATTATGATGATTATGGTTATTATGGTTATTATGGCTTCTATGGCTAGTATAACGGTTATTATGATTATTCCAAAGCTTATTATGTTTATAATTATGGTTACTATGATTATTATGGATCTTGGTATAATTATGATGAATATAATGATCATCATTAAGATCATTATGGTTATTGCGATTATTATGACTATTATGATTACTCCAGTTATTATGATTATTATGGTTATTATGGCTAGTATGAAGGTTATTATGAGTATTTCAAAGCTTATTATGCTTATTATTATGATTATTCTGATTATTATATGTCTAGGTATAATTATGATGTATATTATGGTCATCATTAAGATTATTATGGTTATTACGTTAATAACAATGATTATTAAGATTATTTCCATGACTATTCTGTTTATTATGATGACTACCATGATCATTATGGTTGCTAGTATGATTATTATGATCACCATTCTGATTATTATGGCCATTGTGATTTTTATGGCTATTATGACTATTATAATGATTATTACCATTATTTCCAAATTTATTATTGTTATTATTACGACTATTATGATTATTATGGCTATTATGACTATTATGGTTGTTATGGCAAGTATAATGTATATAATGATTATTTCCGAACACATTAGGGTTATTATTATGATTATTATGATTATTACGGTTGTTGGTATAATTATCATGGATATTATGATCATCATTAAGATTGTTATGTTCACTATGATTATTGTGATTATTGCTATGCTCATTAACATTACAATTACGATTATTATGATTATTGTAATTATTATGATGATCACTATGATTATTATGGTTGTTAGTATGATTATTAGGATCAACATTCAGATTATTATGGCTATTATGACTTTTATGGTTATTATAGCTATTATGATGATAAATATGATTATTTCCAAGTTTATTACGGTTACTATTATCACTATTATGATTATTATAGTTATTATGATTATTATGGTTACTATGGCTAGTATAACGGTTATTATGATTATTTCAAAGCTTATTATGGTTATTACTATAATTATTATGATTATTATGGTTATTATGATTATTATGGTTACTATGGCTAGTATAACGGTTATTATGATTATTTCAAAGCTTATTATGTTTATTATTATGGTTACTATGCTTATTATGGATCTTGGTATAATTATGATGAATATCATGACCATCATTAAGATCATTATGGTTATTGCGATTATTATGACTATTATGATTATTCTAGTTATTATGATTATTATGGTTATTATGGCTAGTATAAAGGTTATTATTATTATTTCAAAGCTTATTATGTTTACTATTATGATTACTCTGATTATTATTTGTCTTAGTATAATTATGATGAATATTATGGTCATCATTGAGACTATTATGGTTATTAAGGTGATTATGGTTATTACGTTAATAATAACCATTATTAAGATTATTTCCATGACTATTCTGTTTATTATGATGATTACTATGATCATTATGGTTGTTAGTATGATTATTATGATCACCATTCTGGTTATTATGGCTATTGTGATTTTTATGGCTATTATGACTATTATAATGATTATTACGATTATTTCCTAGCTCCTTATTGTTATTATTACGACTATTATGATTATTATGGCTATTATGACTATTATGGTTGATATGGCTAGTATAATGTATATTATGATTATTTCCGAACCCATTATGGTTATTATTATGATTATTATGATTATTGCGGATCTTGGTATAATTATCATGGATATTATGATCATCATTAAGATTATTATGGTTACTATGTTTATTGGGATTATTGCTATGCTTATTAACATTACAATTACGATTATTATGATTATTGTTGTTATTATGATGATCACTATGATTATTATGGTTGTCAGTATGATTATTAGGATCAACATTCAGATTATTATGGCTATTATGATCTTTATGGTTATTATTGCTATTATAATGATAAATATGATTATTTCCAAGTTTATTATGGGTATTATTATGACTAGTATGATTATTATAGTTAATATGATTATTATGGCTAGTATAAAGGTTATTATGATTATTTCAAAGCTTATTATGGTTATTATTATAATTATTATGATTATTATGGTTATTATGATTAGTATGGTTACTATGGCTAGTATAACGGTTATTATGATTATTTCAAAGCTAATTATGTTTATTATTATGGTTACTATGATTATTATGGATCTTGGTATAATTATGATGAATGTAATGATCATCATTAAGATCATTATGGTTATTGCGATTATTATGACTATTATGATTACTCTAGTTATTATGATTATTATGGTTATTATGGCTAGTATGAAGGTTATTATGAGTATTTCAAAGGTTATTATGCTTATTATTATGATTATTCTGATTATTATATGTCTAGGTATAATTATGATGTATATTATGGTCATCATTAAGATTATTATGGCTATTGTGATTTTTATGGCTATTATGACTATTATAATGATTATTACCATTATTTCCAAGTTCATTATTGTTATTATTACGACTATTATGATTATTATGGCTATTATGACTATTATGGTTGATATGGCTAGTATAAAGTATATTATGGTTATTTCCGGACCCATTATGGTTATTATTATGATTATTATGATTATTACGGATCTTGGTATAATTATCATGGATATTATGATCATCTTTAAGATTATTATGGTTACTATGATTATTGTGATTATTGCTATGCTTATTAACATTACAATTACGATTATTATGATTATTGGAGTTATTATGATAATCACTATGATTATTATGGTTGTTAGTATGATTATTAGGATCAACATTCAGATTATTATGGCTATTATGATTTTTATGGTTATTATTGCTATTATAATGATAAATATGATTATTTCCAAGTTTATTATGGTTATTATTATGACTATTATGATTATTCTAGTTATTATGATTATTATGGTTATTATGGCTAGTATAAAGGTTATTATGATTATTTCAAAGCTTATTATGGTTATTATTATAATTATTATGATTATTATGGTTATTATGATTAGTATGGTTACTATGGCTAGTATAACGGTTATTATGATTACTTCAAAGCTTATTATGTTTATTATTATGATTACTCTGATAATTATATGTCTAGGTATAATTATGATGAATATTATGGTCATCATTAAGATCATTATGGTTATTACGATGATTATGGTTATTACGTTAATAATAATGGTTATTAAGATTATTTCCATGACTATTCTGTTTATTATGATGATTACTATGATCATTATGGTTGTTAGTATGATTATCATGATCACCATTCTGATTATTATGGCTATTGTGATTTACATGGCTATTATGACTATTATTATGATTATTACGATTATTTCCTAGTTCATTATTGTTATTATTACGACTATTATGATTATTATGGCTATTATGACTATTATGGTTGATATGGCTAGTATAATGTATATTATGATTATTTCCGAACCCATTATGGTTATTATTATGATTATTATGATTATTACGGATCTTGGTATAATTATCATGGATATTATGATCATCATTAAGATTATTATGGTTACTATGATTATTGGGATTATTGCTATGCTTATTAACATTACAATTACGATTATTATGATTATTGTAGTTATTATGATGATCACTATGATTATTATGGTTGTCAGTATGATTATTAGGATCAACATTCAGATTATTATGGCTATTATGATCTTTATGGTTATTATTGCTATTATAATGATCAATATGGTTATTTCCAAGTTTATTATGGGTATTATTATGACTAGTATGATTATTATAGTTATTATGATTATTATGATTATTATGGCTAGTAAAATACTTATGATGATTATTTCCAAGCTTATTATGGTTATTAATATAATTATTATGATGATTATGGTTATTATGATTATTATGGCTTCTATGGCTAGTATAACGGTTATTATGATTATTTCAAAGCTTATTATGTTTATAATTATGGTTACTATGATTATTATGGATCTTGGTATAATTATGATGAATATAATGATCATCATTAAGATCATTATGGTTATTGCGATTATTATGACTATTATGATTACTCTAGTTATTATGATTATTATGGTTATTATGGCTAGTATAATGTATATTATGATTATTTCCGAACCCACTATGGTTATTATTATGATTATTATGATTATTACGGATCTTGGTATAATTATCATGGATATTATGATCATCATTAAGATTATTATGGTTACTATGATTATTGGGTATATTGCTATGCTTATTAACATTACAATTACGATTATTATGATTATTGTAGTTATTATGATTATTATGCCTAGTATAATGCTTATTATGATTATTTCCGAGCTTATTATGGTTATTACTATAATTATTATGGATATTATGGTTATTATGATTATTATGGTTACTATGGCTAGTATAACGGTTATTATGATTATTTCAAAACTTATTATGTTTATTATTATGGTTACTATGATTATTATGGATCTTGGTATAATTATGATGAATATCATGATCATCATTAAGATCATTATGGTTATTGCGATTATTATGACTATTATGATTATTCTAGTTATTATGATTATTATGGTTATTATGGCTAGTATAAAGGTTATTATGATTATTTCAAAGCTTATTATGGTTATTATTATAATTATTATGATTATTATGGTTATTATGATTAGTATGGTTACTATGGCTAGTATAACGGTTATTATGATTACTTCAAAGCTTATTATGTTTATTATTATGATTACTCTGATAATTATATGTCTAGGTATAATTATGATGAATATTATGGTCATCATTAAGATCATTATGGTTATTACGATGATTATGGTTATTACGTTAATAATAATGGTTATTAAGATTATTTCCATGACTATTCTGTTTATTATGATGATTACTATGATCATTATGGTTGTTAGTATGATTATCATGATCACCATTCTGATTATTATGGCTATTGTGATTTACATGGCTATTATGACTATTATTATGATTATTACGATTATTTCCTAGTTCATTATTGTTATTATTACGACTATTATGATTATTATGGCTATTATGACTATTATGGTTGATATGGCTAGTATAATGTATATTATGATTATTTCCGAACCCATTATGGTTATTATTATGATTATTATGATTATTACGGATCTTGGTATAATTATCATGGATATTATGATCATCATTAAGATTATTATGGTTACTATGATTATTGGGATTATTGCTATGCTTATTAACATTACAATTACGATTATTATGATTATTGTAGTTATTATGATGATCACTATGATTATTATGGTTGTCAGTATGATTATTAGGATCAACATTCAGATTATTATGGCTATTATGATCTTTATGGTTATTATTGCTATTATAATGATCAATATGGTTATTTCCAAGTTTATTATGGGTATTATTATGACTAGTATGATTATTATAGTTATTATGATTATTATGATTATTATGGCTAGTAAAATACTTATGATGATTATTTCCAAGCTTATTATGGTTATTAATATAATTATTATGATGATTATGGTTATTATGATTATTATGGCTTCTATGGCTAGTATAACGGTTATTATGATTATTTCAAAGCTTATTATGTTTATAATTATGGTTACTATGATTATTATGGATCTTGGTATAATTATGATGAATATAATGATCATCATTAAGATCATTATGGTTATTGCGATTATTATGACTATTATGATTACTCTAGTTATTATGATTATTATGGTTATTATGGCTAGTATAATGTATATTATGATTATTTCCGAACCCACTATGGTTATTATTATGATTATTATGATTATTACGGATCTTGGTATAATTATCATGGATATTATGATCATCATTAAGATTATTATGGTTACTATGATTATTGGGTATATTGCTATGCTTATTAACATTACAATTACGATTATTATGATTATTGTAGTTATTATGATTATTATGCCTAGTATAATGCTTATTATGATTATTTCCGAGCTTATTATGGTTATTACTATAATTATTATGGATATTATGGTTATTATGATTATTATGGTTACTATGGCTAGTATAACGGTTATTATGATTATTTCAAAACTTATTATGTTTATTATTATGGTTACTATGATTATTATGGATCTTGGTATAATTATGATGAATATCATGATCATCATTAAGATCATTATGGTTATTGCGATTATTATGACTATTATGATTATTCTAGTTATTATGATTATTATGGTTATTATGGCTAGTATAAAGGTTATTATGATTATTTCAAAGCTTATTATGGTTATTATTATAATTATTATGATTATTATGGTTATTATGATTAGTATGGTTACTATGGCTAGTATAACGGTTATTATGATTACTTCAAAGCTTATTATGTTTATTATTATGATTACTCTGATAATTATATGTCTAGGTATAATTATGATGAATATTATGGTCATCATTAAGATCATTATGGTTATTACGATGATTATGGTTATTACGTTAATAATAATGGTTATTAAGATTATTTCCATGACTATTCTGTTTATTATGATGATTACTATGATCATTATGGTTGTTAGTATGATTATCATGATCACCATTCTGATTATTATGGCTATTGTGATTTACATGGCTATTATGACTATCATTATGATTATTACGATTATTTCCTAGTTCATTATTGTTATTATTACGACTATTATGATTATTATGGCTATTATGACTATTATGGTTGATATGGCTAGTATAATGTATATTATGATTATTTCCGAACCCATTATGGTTATTATTATGATTATTATGATTATTACGGATCTTGGTATAATTATCATCGATATTATGATCATCATTAAGATTATTATGGTTACTATGATTATTGGGATTATTGCTATGCTTGTTAACATTACAATTACGATTATTATGATTATTGTAGTTATTATGATGATCACTATGATTATTATGGTTGTTAGTATGATTATTAGGATCAACATTCAGATTATTATGGCTATTATGATCTTTATGGTTATTATTGCTATTATAATGATAAATATGGTTATTTCCAAGTTTATTATGGGTATTATTATGACTAGTATGATTATTATAGTTATTATGATTATTATGATTATTATGGCTAGTAAAATACTTATGATGATTATTTCCAAGCTTATTATGGTTATTAATATAATTATTATGATGATTATGGTTATTATGATTATTATGGCTTCTATGGCTAGTATAACGGTTATTATGATTATTTCAAAGCTTATTATGTTTATAATTATGGTTACTATGATTATTATGGATCTTGGTATAATTATGATGAATATAATGATCATCATTAAGATCATTATGGTTATTGCGATTATTATGACTATTATGATTACTCTAGTTATTATGATTATTATGGTTATTATGGCTAGTATGAAGGTTATTATGAGTATTTCAAAGCTTATTATGCTTATTATTATGATTATTCTGATTATTATATGTCTAGGTATAATTATGATGTATATTATGGTCATCATTAAGATTATTATGGTTATTACGTTAATAACAATGATTATTAAGATTATTGCCATGACTATTCTGTTTATTATGATGACTACCATGATCATTATGGTTGCTAGTATGATTATTATGATCACCATTCTGATTATTATGGCTATTGTGATTTATATGGCTATTATGACTATTATTATGATTATTACGATTATTTCCTAGTTCATTATTGTTATTATTACGACTATTATGATTATTATGGCTATTATGACTATTATGGTTGTTATGGCTAGTATAAAGTATATTATGGTTATTTCCGGACCCATTATGGTTATTATTATGATTATTATGATTATTACGGATCTTGGTATAATTATCATGGATATTATGATCATCATTAAGATTATTATGGTTACTATGATTATTGTGATTATTGCTATGCTTATTAACATTACAATTACGATTATTATGATTATTGTAGTTATTATGATAATCACTATGATTATTATGGTTGTTAGTATGATTACTAGGATCAACATTCAGATTATTATGGCTATTATGATTTGTATGGTTATTATTGCTATTATAATGGTAAATATGATTATTTCCAAGTTTATTACGGTTATTATTATCACTATTATGATTATTATAGTTATTATGATTATTATGGTTACTATGGCTAGTATAACGGTTATTATGATTATTTCAAAGCTTATTATGGTTATTACTATAATTATTATGATTATTATGGTTATTATGATTATTATGGTTACTATGGCTAGTATAACGGTTATTATGATTATTTCAAAGCTTATTATGTTTATTATTATGGTTAATATGCTTATTATGGATCTTGGTATAATTATGATGAATATTATGGTCATCATTAAGATCATTATGGTTATTACGATGATTATGGTTATTACGATAATCATAATGAATATTAAGATTATTTCCATGCCTATTCTGTTTATTATGATGATTACTATGATCATTATGATTGTTAGTATGATTATTATGACCACCATTCAGATTATTACGGCTATTGTGATTTTTATTGCTGTTATGGCTATTATAATGATTATTACGATTATTTCCAAGTTCATTATTGTTATTATTACGACTATTATGATTATTATGGCTATTATGACTATTATGGTTGTTATGGCAAGTGTAAAGTATATTATGGTTATTTCCGGACCCATTATGGTTATTATTATGATTATTATGATTATTACGGATCTTGGTATAATTATCATGGATATTATGATCATCATTAAGATTATTATGGTTACTATGATTATTGGGATTATTGCTATGCTTATTAACATTACAATTACGATTATTATGATTATTGTAGTTATTATGATGATCACTATGATTATTATGGTTGTTAGTATGATTATTAGGATCAACATTCAGATTATTATGGCTATTATGATCTTTATGGTTATTATTGCTATTATAATGATAAATATGGTTATTTCCAAGTTTATTATGGGTATTATTATGACTAGTATGATTATTATAGTTATTATGATTATTATGATTATTATGGCTAGTATAATACTTATGATGATTATTTCCAAGCTTATTATGGTTATTAATATAATTATTATGATGATTATGGTTATTATGATTATTATGGCTTCTATGGCTAGTATAACGGTTATTATGATTATTTCAAAGCTTATTATGTTTATTATTATGGTTACTATGATTATTATGGATCTTGGCATAATTATGATGAATATAATGATCATCATTAAGATCATTATGGTTATTGCGTTTATTATGACTATTATGATTACTCTAGTTATTATGGCTAGTATGAAGGTTATTATGAGTATTTCAAAGCTTATTATGCTTATTATTATGATTATTCTGACTATTATATGTCTAGGTATAATTATGATGTATATTATGGTCATCATTAAGATTATTATGGTTACTATGATTATTGTGATTATTGCTATGCTTATTAACATTACACTTACGATTATTATGATTATTGTAGTTATTATGATGATCACTATGATTATTATGGTTGTCAGTATGATTATTAGGATCAACATTCAGGTTATTATGGCTGTTATGATCTTTATGGTTATTATTGCTATTATAATGATAAATATGATTATTTTCAAGTTTATTATGGGTATTATTATGACTAGTATGATTATTATAGTTATTATGATTATTATGATTATTATGGCTAGTAAAATACTTATGATGATTATTTCCAAGCTTATTATGGTTATTAATATAATTATTATGATGATTATGGTTATTATGATTATTATGGCTTCTATGGCTAGTATAACGGTTATTATGATTATTTCAAAGCTTATTATGTTTATAATTATGGTTACTATGATTATTATGGATCTTGGTATAATTATGATGAATATAATGATCATCATTAAGATCATTATGGTTATTGCGATTATTATGACTATTATGATTACTCTAGTTATTATGATTATTATGGTTATTATGGCTAGTATAATGTATATTATGATTATTTCCGAACCCACTATGGTTATTATTATGATTATTATGATTATTACGGATCTTGGTATAATTATCATGGATATTATGATCATCATTAAGATTATTATGGTTACTATGATTATTGGGTATATTGCTATGCTTATTAACATTACAATTACGATTATTATGATTATTGTAGTTATTATGATTATTATGCCTAGTATAATGCTTATTATGATTATTTCCGAGCTTATTATGGTTATTACTATAATTATTATGGATATTATGGTTATTATGATTATTATGGTTACTATGGCTAGTATAACGGTTATTATGATTATTTCAAAACTTATTATGTTTATTATTATGGTTACTATGATTATTATGGATCTTGGTATAATTATGATGAATATCATGATCATCATTAAGATCATTATGGTTATTGCGATTATTATGACTATTATGATTATTCTAGTTATTATGATTATTATGGTTATTATGGCTAGTATAAAGGTTATTATGATTATTTCAAAGCTTATTATGGTTATTATTATAATTATTATGATTATTATGGTTATTATGATTAGTATGGTTACTATGGCTAGTATAACGGTTATTATGATTACTTCAAAGCTTATTATGTTTATTATTATGATTACTCTGATAATTATATGTCTAGGTATAATTATGATGAATATTATGGTCATCATTAAGATCATTATGGTTATTACGATGATTATGGTTATTACGTTAATAATAATGGTTATTAAGATTATTTCCATGACTATTCTGTTTATTATGATGATTACTATGATCATTATGGTTGTTAGTATGATTATCATGATCACCATTCTGATTATTATGGCTATTGTGATTTACATGGCTATTATGACTATTATTATGATTATTACGATTATTTCCTAGTTCATTATTGTTATTATTACGACTATTATGATTATTATGGCTATTATGACTATTATGGTTGATATGGCTAGTATAATGTATATTATGATTATTTCCGAACCCATTATGGTTATTATTATGATTATTATGATTATTACGGATCTTGGTATAATTATCATGGATATTATGATCATCATTAAGATTATTATGGTTACTATGATTATTGGGATTATTGCTATGCTTATTAACATTACAATTACGATTATTATGATTATTGTAGTTATCATGATGATCACTATGATTATTATGGTTGTCAGTATGATTATTAGGATCAACATTCAGATTATTATGGCTATTATGATCTTTATGGTTATTATTGCTATTATAATGATCAATATGGTTATTTCCAAGTTTATTATGGGTATTATTATGACTAGTATGATTATTATAGTTATTATGATTATTATGATTATTATGGCTAGTAAAATACTTATGATGATTATTTCCAAGCTTATTATGGTTATTAATATAATTATTATGATGATTATGGTTATTATGATTATTATGGCTTCTATGGCTAGTATAACGGTTATTATGATTATTTCAAAGCTTATTATGTTTATAATTATGGTTACTATGATTATTATGGATCTTGGTATAATTATGATGAATATAATGATCATCATTAAGATCATTATGGTTATTGCGATTATTATGACTATTATGATTACTCTAGTTATTATGATTATTATGGTTATTATGGCTAGTATAATGTATATTATGATTATTTCCGAACCCTCTATGGTTATTATTATGATTATTATGATTATTACGGATCTTGGTATAATTATCATGGATATTATGATCATCATTAAGATTATTATGGTTACTATGATTATTGGGTATATTGCTATGCTTATTAACATTACAATTACGATTATTATGATTATTGTAGTTATTATGATTATTATGTCTAGTATAATGCTTATTATGATTATTTCCGAGCTTATTATGGTTATTACTATAATTATTATGGATATTATGGTTATTATGATTATTATGGTTACTATGGCTAGTATAACGGTTATTATGATTATTTCAAAACTTATTATGTTTATTATTATGGTTACTATGATTATTATGGATCTTGGTATAATTATGATGAATATCATGATCATCATTAAGATCATTATGGTTATTGCGATTATTATGACTATTATGATTATTCTAGTTATTATGATTATTATGGTTATTATGGCTAGTATAAAGGTTATTATGATTATTTCAAAGCTTATTATGGTTATTATTATAATTATTATGATTATTATGGTTATTATGATTAGTATGGTTACTATGGCTAGTATAACGGTTATTATGATTACTTCAAAGCTTATTATGTTTATTATTATGATTACTCTGATAATTATATGTCTAGGTATAATTATGATGAATATTATGGTCATCATTAAGATCATTATGGTTATTACGATGATTATGGTTATTACGTTAATAATAATGGTTATTAAGATTATTTCCATGACTATTCTGTTTATTATGATGATTACTATGATCATTATGGTTGTTAGTATGATTATCATGATCACCATTCTGATTATTATGGCTATTGTGATTTACATGGCTATTATGACTATCATTATGATTATTACGATTATTTCCTAGTTCATTATTGTTATTATTACGACTATTATGATTATTATGGCTATTATGACTATTATGGTTGATATGGCTAGTATAATGTATATTATGATTATTTCCGAACCCATTATGGTTATTATTATGATTATTATGATTATTACGGATCTTGGTATAATTATCATGGATATTATGATCATCATTAAGATTATTATGGTTACTATGATTATTGGGATTATTGCTATGCTTGTTAACATTACAATTACGATTATTATGATTATTGTAGTTATTATGATGATCACTATGATTATTATGGTTGTTAGTATGATTATTAGGATCAACATTCAGATTATTATGGCTATTATGATCTTTATGGTTATTATTGCTATTATAATGATAAATATGGTTATTTCCAAGTTTATTATGGGTATTATTATGACTAGTATGATTATTATAGTTATTATGATTATTATGATTATTATGGCTAGTAAAATACTTATGATGATTATTTCCAAGCTTATTATGGTTATTAATATAATTATTATGATGATTATGGTTATTATGATTATTATGGCTTCTATGGCTAGTATAACGGTTATTATGATTATTTCAAAGCTTATTATGTTTATAATTATGGTTACTATGATTATTATGGATCTTGGTATAATTATGATGAATATAATGATCATCATTAAGATCATTATGGTTATTGCGATTATTATGACTATTATGATTACTCTAGTTATTATGATTATTATGGTTATTATGGCTAGTATGAAGGTTATTATGAGTATTTCAAAGCTTATTATGCTTATTATTATGATTATTCTGATTATTATATGTCTAGGTATAATTATGATGTATATTATGGTCATCATTAAGATTATTATGGTTATTACGTTAATAACAATGATTATTAAGATTATTGCCATGACTATTCTGTTTATTATGATGACTACCATGATCATTATGGTTGCTAGTATGATTATTATGATCACCATTCTGATTATTATGGCTATTGTGATTTATATGGCTATTATGACTATTATTATGATTATTACGATTATTTCCTAGTTCATTATTGTTATTATTACGACTATTATGATTATTATGGCTATTATGACTATTATGGTTGTTATGGCTAGTATAAAGTATATTATGGTTATTTCCGGACCCATTATGGTTATTATTATGATTATTATGATTATTACGGATCTTGGTATAATTATCATGGATATTATGATCATCATTAAGATTATTATGGTTACTATGATTATTGTGATTATTGCTATGCTTATTAACATTACAATTACGATTATTATGATTATTGTAGTTATTATGATAATCACTATGATTATTATGGTTGTTAGTATGATTACTAGGATCAACATTCAGATTATTATGGCTATTATGATTTGTATGGTTATTATTGCTATTATAATGGTAAATATGATTATTTCCAAGTTTATTACGGTTATTATTATCACTATTATGATTATTATAGTTATTATGATTATTATGGTTACTATGGCTAGTATAACGGTTATTATGATTATTTCAAAGCTTATTATGGTTATTACTATAATTATTATGATTATTATGGTTATTATGATTATTATGGTTACTATGGCTAGTATAACGGTTATTATGATTATTTCAAAGCTTATTATGTTTATTATTATGGTTAATATGCTTATTATGGATCTTGGTATAATTATGATGAATATTATGGTCATCATTAAGATCATTATGGTTATTACGATGATTATGGTTATTACGATAATCATAATGAATATTAAGATTATTTCCATGCCTATTCTGTTTATTATGATGATTACTATGATCATTATGATTGTTAGTATGATTATTATGACCACCATTCAGATTATTACGGCTATTGTGATTTTTATTGCTATTATGGCTATTATAATGATTATTACGATTATTTCCAAGTTCATTATTGTTATTATTACGACTATTATGATTATTATGGCTATTATGACTATTATGGTTGTTATGGCAAGTGTAAAGTATATTATGGTTATTTCCGGACCCATTATGGTTATTATTATGATTATTATGATTATTACGGATCTTGGTATAATTATCATGGATATTATGATCATCATTAAGATTATTATGGTTACTATGATTATTGGGATTATTGCTATGCTTATTAACATTACAATTACGATTATTATGATTATTGTAGTTATTATGATGATCACTATGATTATTATGGTTGTTAGTATGATTATTAGGATCAACATTCAGATTATTATGGCTATTATGATCTTTATGGTTATTATTGCTATTATAATGATAAATATGGTTATTTCCAAGTTTATTATGGGTATTATTATGACTAGTATGATTATTATAGTTATTATGATTATTATGATTATTATGGCTAGTATAATACTTATGATGATTATTTCCAAGCTTATTATGGTTATTAATATAATTATTATGATGATTATGGTTATTATGATTATTATGGCTTCTATGGCTAGTATAACGGTTATTATGATTATTTCAAAGCTTATTATGTTTATTATTATGGTTACTATGATTATTATGGATCTTGGCATAATTATGATGAATATAATGATCATCATTAAGATCATTATGGTTATTGCGTTTATTATGACTATTATGATTACTCTAGTTATTATGGCTAGTATGAAGGTTATTATGAGTATTTCAAAGCTTATTATGCTTATTATTATGATTATTCTGACTATTATATGTCTAGGTATAATTATGATGTATATTATGGTCATCATTAAGATTATTATGGTTACTATGATTATTGTGATTATTGCTATGCTTATTAACATTACACTTACGATTATTATGATTATTGTAGTTATTATGATGATCACTATGATTATTATGGTTGTCAGTATGATTATTAGGATCAACATTCAGGTTATTATGGCTGTTATGATCTTTATGGTTATTATTGCTATTATAATGATAAATATGATTATTTTCAAGTTTATTATGGGTATTATTATGACTAGTATGATTATTATAGTTATTATGATTAGTATGATTATTATGGCTAGTATAATACTTATGATGATTATTTCCAAGCTTATTATGGTTATTAATATAATTATTATGATGATTATGGTTATTATGATTATAATGGCTTCTATGGCTAGTATAACGGTTATTATGATTATTTCAAAGCTAATTATGTTTATTATTATGGTTACTATGATTATTATGGATCTTGGTATAATTATGATGAATGTAATGATCATCATTAAGATCATTATGGTTATTGCGATTATTATGACTATTATGATTACTCTAGTTATTATGATTATTATGGTTATTATGGCTAGTATGAAGGTTATTATGAGTATTTCAAAGCTTATTATGCTTATTATTATGATTATTCTGACTATTATATGTCTAGGTATTATTATGATGTATATTATGGTCATCATTAAGATTATTATGGTTATTACGTTAATAACAATGATTATTAAGATTATTTCCATGAATATTCTGTTTATTATGATGATTACTATGATCATTATGGTTGTTAGTATGATTATTATGATCACCATTCTGATTATTATGTCTATTGTGATTTTTATGGCTATTATGACTATTATAATGATTATTAGGATTATTTCCAAGTTCCTTATTGTTGTTAATACGACTATTATGATTATTATGGCTATTATGACTATTATGGTTGTTATGGCTAGTATAAAGTATATTATGGTTATTTCCGGACCCATTATGGTTATTATTATGATTATTATGATTATTACGGATCTTGGTATAATTATCATGGATATTATGATCATCATTAAGATTATTATGGTTACTATGATTATTGTGATTATTGCTATGCTTATTAACATTACAATTACGATTATTATGATTATTGTAGTTATTATGATAATCACTATGATTATTATGGTTGTTAGTATGATTATTAGGATCAACATTCAGAATATTATGGCTATTATGATTTTTATGGTTATTATAGCTATTGTAATGATAAATATGATTATTTCCAAGTTTATTATGGTTATTATTATGACTATTATGATTATTATAGTTATTATGATTATTATGACTATTATGGCTAGTATAATACTTATGATGATTATTTCCAAGCTTATTATGGTTATTAATATAATTATTATGATTATTATAGTTATTATGATTATTATGGTTACTATGGCTAGTATAACGGTTATTATGATTATTTCAAAGCTTATTATGGTTATTACTATAATTATTATGATTATTATGGTTATTATGATTATTATGGTTACTATGGCTAGTATAACGGTTATTATGATTATTTCAAAGCTTATTATGTTTATTATTATGGTTAATATGCTTATTATGGATCTTGGTATAATTATGATGAATATTATGGTCATCATTAAGATCATTATGGTTATTACGATGATTATGGTTATTACGATAATCATAATGAATATTAAGATTATTTCCATGCCTATTCTGTTTATTATGATGATTACTATGATCATTATGATTGTTAGTATGATTATTATGACCACCATTCAGATTATTACGGCTATTGTGATTTTTATTGCTATTATGGCTATTATAATGATTATTACGATTATTTCCAAGTTCATTATTGTTATTATTACGACTATTATGATTATTATGGCTATTATGACTATTATGGTTGTTATGGCAAGTGTAAAGTATATTATGGTTATTTCCGGACCCATTATGGTTATTATTATGATTATTATGATTATTACGGATCTTGGTATAATTATCATGGATATTATGATCATCATTAAGATTATTATGGTTACTATGATTATTGGGATTATTGCTATGCTTATTAACATTACAATTACGATTATTATGATTATTGTAGTTATTATGATGATCACTATGATTATTATGGTTGTTAGTATGATTATTAGGATCAACATTCAGATTATTATGGCTATTATGATCTTTATGGTTATTATTGCTATTATAATGATAAATATGGTTATTTCCAAGTTTATTATGGGTATTATTATGACTAGTATGATTATTATAGTTATTATGATTATTATGATTATTATGGCTAGTATAATACTTATGATGATTATTTCCAAGCTTATTATGGTTATTAATATAATTATTATGATGATTATGGTTATTATGATTATTATGGCTTCTATGGCTAGTATAACGGTTATTATGATTATTTCAAAGCTTATTATGTTTATTATTATGGTTACTATGATTATTATGGATCTTGGCATAATTATGATGAATATAATGATCATCATTAAGATCATTATGGTTATTGCGTTTATTATGACTATTATGATTACTCTAGTTATTATGGCTAGTATGAAGGTTATTATGAGTATTTCAAAGCTTATTATGCTTATTATTATGATTATTCTGACTATTATATGTCTAGGTATAATTATGATGTATATTATGGTCATCATTAAGATTATTATGGTTACTATGATTATTGTGATTATTGCTATGCTTATTAACATTACACTTACGATTATTATGATTATTGTAGTTATTATGATGATCACTATGATTATTATGGTTGTCAGTATGATTATTAGGATCAACATTCAGGTTATTATGGCTGTTATGATCTTTATGGTTATTATTGCTATTATAATGATAAATATGATTATTTTCAAGTTTATTATGGGTATTATTATGACTAGTATGATTATTATAGTTATTATGATTAGTATGATTATTATGGCTAGTATAATACTTATGATGATTATTTCCAAGCTTATTATGGTTATTAATATAATTATTATGATGATTATGGTTATTATGATTATAATGGCTTCTATGGCTAGTATAACGGTTATTATGATTATTTCAAAGCTAATTATGTTTATTATTATGGTTACTATGATTATTATGGATCTTGGTATAATTATGATGAATGTAATGATCATCATTAAGATCATTATGGTTATTGCGATTATTATGACTATTATGATTACTCTAGTTATTATGATTATTATGGTTATTATGGCTAGTATGAAGGTTATTATGAGTATTTCAAAGCTTATTATGCTTATTATTATGATTATTCTGACTATTATATGTCTAGGTATTATTATGATGTATATTATGGTCATCATTAAGATTATTATGGTTATTACGTTAATAACAATGATTATTAAGATTATTTCCATGAATATTCTGTTTATTATGATGATTACTATGATCATTATGGTTGTTAGTATGATTATTATGATCACCATTCTGATTATTATGTCTATTGTGATTTTTATGGCTATTATGACTATTATAATGATTATTAGGATTATTTCCAAGTTCCTTATTGTTGTTAATATGACTATTATGATTATTATGGCTATTATGACTATTATGGTTGTTATGGCTAGTATAAAGTATATTATGGTTATTTCCGGACCCATTATGGTTATTATTATGATTATTATGATTATTACGGATCTTGGTATAATTATCATGGATATTATGATCATCATTAAGATTATTATGGTTACTATGATTATTGTGATTATTGCTATGCTTATTAACATTACAATTACGATTATTATGATTATTGTAGTTATTATGATAATCACTATGATTATTATGGTTGTTAGTATGATTATTAGGATCAACATTCAGAATATTATGGCTATTATGATTTTTATGGTTATTATAGCTATTGTAATGATAAATATGATTATTTCCAAGTTTATTATGGTTATTATTATGACTATTATGATTATTATAGTTATTATGATTATTATGACTATTATGACTAGTATAATACTTATGATGATTATTTCCAAGCTTATTATGGTTATTAATATAATTATTATGATTATTATAGTTATTATGATTATTATGGTTACTATGGCTAGTATAACGGTTATTATGATTATTTCAAAGCTTATTATGGTTATTACTATAATTATTATGATTATTATGGTTATTATGATTATTATGGTTACTATGGCTAGTATAACGGTTATTATGATTATTTCAAAGCTTATTATGTTTATTATTATGCTTAATATGCTTATTATGGATCTTGGTATAATTATGATGAATATTATGGTCATCATTAAGATCATTATGGTTATTACGATGATTATGGTTATTACGTTAATAATAATGGTTATTAAGATTATTTCCATGACTATTCTGTTTATTATGATGATTACTATGATCATTATGGTTGTTAGTATGATTATCATGATCACCATTCTGATTATTATGGCTATTGTGATTTACATGGCTATTATGACTATTATTATGATTATTACGATTATTTCCTAGTTCATTATTGTTATTATTACGACTATTATGATTATTATGGCTATTATGACTATTATGGTTGATATGGCTAGTATAATGTATATTATGATTATTTCCGAACCCATTATGGTTATTATTATGATTATTATGATTATTACGGATCTTGGTATAATTATCATGGATATTATGATCATCATTAAGATTATTATGGTTACTATGATTATTGGGATTATTGCTATGCTTATTAACATTACAATTACGATTATTATGATTATTGTAGTTATTATGATGATCACTATGATTATTATGGTTGTCAGTATGATTATTAGGATCAACATTCAGATTATTATGGCTATTATGATCTTTATGGTTATTATTGCTATTATAATGATCAATATGGTTATTTCCAAGTTTATTATGGGTATTATTATGACTAGTATGATTATTATAGTTATTATGATTATTATGATTATTATGGCTAGTAAAATACTTATGATGATTATTTCCAAGCTTATTATGGTTATTAATATAATTATTATGATGATTATGGTTATTATGATTATTATGGCTTCTATGGCTAGTATAACGGTTATTATGATTATTTCAAAGCTTATTATGTTTATAATTATGGTTACTATGATTATTATGGATCTTGGTATAATTATGATGAATATAATGATCATCATTAAGATCATTATGGTTATTGCGATTATTATGACTATTATGATTACTCTAGTTATTATGATTATTATGGTTATTATGGCTAGTATAATGTATATTATGATTATTTCCGAACCCACTATGGTTATTATTATGATTATTATGATTATTACGGATCTTGGTATAATTATCATGGATATTATGATCATCATTAAGATTATTATGGTTACTATGATTATTGGGTATATTGCTATGCTTATTAACATTACAATTACGATTATTATGATTATTGTAGTTATTATGATTATTATGCCTAGTATAATGCTTATTATGATTATTTCCGAGCTTATTATGGTTATTACTATAATTATTATGGATATTATGGTTATTATGATTATTATGGTTACTATGGCTAGTATAACGGTTATTATGATTATTTCAAAACTTATTATGTTTATTATTATGGTTACTATGATTATTATGGATCTTGGTATAATTATGATGAATATCATGATCATCATTAAGATCATTATGGTTATTGCGATTATTATGACTATTATGATTATTCTAGTTATTATGATTATTATGGTTATTATGGCTAGTATAAAGGTTATTATGATTATTTCAAAGCTTATTATGGTTATTATTATAATTATTATGATTATTATGGTTATTATGATTAGTATGGTTACTATGGCTAGTATAACGGTTATTATGATTACTTCAAAGCTTATTATGTTTATTATTATGATTACTCTGATAATTATATGTCTAGGTATAATTATGATGAATATTATGGTCATCATTAAGATCATTATGGTTATTACGATGATTATGGTTATTACGTTAATAATAATGGTTATTAAGATTATTTCCATGACTATTCTGTTTATTATGATGATTACTATGATCATTATGGTTGTTAGTATGATTATCATGATCACCATTCTGATTATTATGGCTATTGTGATTTACATGGCTATTATGACTATTATTATGATTATTACGATTATTTCCTAGTTCATTATTGTTATTATTACGACTATTATGATTATTATGGCTATTATGACTATTATGGTTGATATGGCTAGTATAATGTATATTATGATTATTTCCGAACCCATTATGGTTATTATTATGATTATTATGATTATTACGGATCTTGGTATAATTATCATGGATATTATGATCATCATTAAGATTATTATGGTTACTATGATTATTGGGATTATTGCTATGCTTATTAACATTACAATTACGATTATTATGATTATTGTAGTTATTATGATGATCACTATGATTATTATGGTTGTCAGTATGATTATTAGGATCAACATTCAGATTATTATGGCTATTATGATCTTTATGGTTATTATTGCTATTATAATGATCAATATGGTTATTTCCAAGTTTATTATGGGTATTATTATGACTAGTATGATTATTATAGTTATTATGATTATTATGATTATTATGGCTAGTAAAATACTTATGATGATTATTTCCAAGCTTATTATGGTTATTAATATAATTATTATGATGATTATGGTTATTATGATTATTATGGCTTCTATGGCTAGTATAACGGTTATTATGATTATTTCAAAGCTTATTATGTTTATAATTATGGTTACTATGATTATTATGGATCTTGGTATAATTATGATGAATATAATGATCATCATTAAGATCATTATGGTTATTGCGATTATTATGACTATTATGATTACTCTAGTTATTATGATTATTATGGTTATTATGGCTAGTATAATGTATATTATGATTATTTCCGAACCCACTATGGTTATTATTATGATTATTATGATTATTACGGATCTTGGTATAATTATCATGGATATTATGATCATCATTAAGATTATTATGGTTACTATGATTATTGGGTATATTGCTATGCTTATTAACATTACAATTACGATTATTATGATTATTGTAGTTATTATGATTATTATGCCTAGTATAATGCTTATTATGATTATTTCCGAGCTTATTATGGTTATTACTATAATTATTATGGATATTATGGTTATTATGATTATTATGGTTACTATGGCTAGTATAACGGTTATTATGATTATTTCAAAACTTATTATGTTTATTATTATGGTTACTATGATTATTATGGATCTTGGTATAATTATGATGAATATCATGATCATCATTAAGATCATTATGGTTATTGCGATTATTATGACTATTATGATTATTCTAGTTATTATGATTATTATGGTTATTATGGCTAGTATAAAGGTTATTATGATTATTTCAAAGCTTATTATGGTTATTATTATAATTATTATGATTATTATGGTTATTATGATTAGTATGGTTACTATGGCTAGTATAACGGTTATTATGATTACTTCAAAGCTTATTATGTTTATTATTATGATTACTCTGATAATTATATGTCTAGGTATAATTATGATGAATATTATGGTCATCATTAAGATCATTATGGTTATTACGATGATTATGGTTATTACGTTAATAATAATGGTTATTAAGATTATTTCCATGACTATTCTGTTTATTATGATGATTACTATGATCATTATGGTTGTTAGTATGATTATCATGATCACCATTCTGATTATTATGGCTATTGTGATTTACATGGCTATTATGACTATCATTATGATTATTACGATTATTTCCTAGTTCATTATTGTTATTATTACGACTATTATGATTATTATGGCTATTATGACTATTATGGTTGATATGGCTAGTATAATGTATATTATGATTATTTCCGAACCCATTATGGTTATTATTATGATTATTATGATTATTACGGATCTTGGTATAATTATCATCGATATTATGATCATCATTAAGATTATTATGGTTACTATGATTATTGGGATTATTGCTATGCTTGTTAACATTACAATTACGATTATTATGATTATTGTAGTTATTATGATGATCACTATGATTATTATGGTTGTTAGTATGATTATTAGGATCAACATTCAGATTATTATGGCTATTATGATCTTTATGGTTATTATTGCTATTATAATGATAAATATGGTTATTTCCAAGTTTATTATGGGTATTATTATGACTAGTATGATTATTATAGTTATTATGATTATTATGATTATTATGGCTAGTAAAATACTTATGATGATTATTTCCAAGCTTATTATGGTTATTAATATAATTATTATGATGATTATGGTTATTATGATTATTATGGCTTCTATGGCTAGTATAACGGTTATTATGATTATTTCAAAGCTTATTATGTTTATAATTATGGTTACTATGATTATTATGGATCTTGGTATAATTATGATGAATATAATGATCATCATTAAGATCATTATGGTTATTGCGATTATTATGACTATTATGATTACTCTAGTTATTATGATTATTATGGTTATTATGGCTAGTATGAAGGTTATTATGAGTATTTCAAAGCTTATTATGCTTATTATTATGATTATTCTGATTATTATATGTCTAGGTATAATTATGATGTATATTATGGTCATCATTAAGATTATTATGGTTATTACGTTAATAACAATGATTATTAAGATTATTGCCATGACTATTCTGTTTATTATGATGACTACCATGATCATTATGGTTGCTAGTATGATTATTATGATCACCATTCTGATTATTATGGCTATTGTGATTTATATGGCTATTATGACTATTATTATGATTATTACGATTATTTCCTAGTTCATTATTGTTATTATTACGACTATTATGATTATTATGGCTATTATGACTATTATGGTTGTTATGGCTAGTATAAAGTATATTATGGTTATTTCCGGACCCATTATGGTTATTATTATGATTATTATGATTATTACGGATCTTGGTATAATTATCATGGATATTATGATCATCATTAAGATTATTATGGTTACTATGATTATTGTGATTATTGCTATGCTTATTAACATTACAATTACGATTATTATGATTATTGTAGTTATTATGATAATCACTATGATTATTATGGTTGTTAGTATGATTACTAGGATCAACATTCAGATTATTATGGCTATTATGATTTGTATGGTTATTATTGCTATTATAATGGTAAATATGATTATTTCCAAGTTTATTACGGTTATTATTATCACTATTATGATTATTATAGTTATTATGATTATTATGGTTACTATGGCTAGTATAACGGTTATTATGATTATTTCAAAGCTTATTATGGTTATTACTATAATTATTATGATTATTATGGTTATTATGATTATTATGGTTACTATGGCTAGTATAACGGTTATTATGATTATTTCAAAGCTTATTATGTTTATTATTATGGTTAATATGCTTATTATGGATCTTGGTATAATTATGATGAATATTATGGTCATCATTAAGATCATTATGGTTATTACGATGATTATGGTTATTACGATAATCATAATGAATATTAAGATTATTTCCATGCCTATTCTGTTTATTATGATGATTACTATGATCATTATGATTGTTAGTATGATTATTATGACCACCATTCAGATTATTACGGCTATTGTGATTTTTATTGCTGTTATGGCTATTATAATGATTATTACGATTATTTCCAAGTTCATTATTGTTATTATTACGACTATTATGATTATTATGGCTATTATGACTATTATGGTTGTTATGGCAAGTGTAAAGTATATTATGGTTATTTCCGGACCCATTATGGTTATTATTATGATTATTATGATTATTACGGATCTTGGTATAATTATCATGGATATTATGATCATCATTAAGATTATTATGGTTACTATGATTATTGGGATTATTGCTATGCTTATTAACATTACAATTACGATTATTATGATTATTGTAGTTATTATGATGATCACTATGATTATTATGGTTGTTAGTATGATTATTAGGATCAACATTCAGATTATTATGGCTATTATGATCTTTATGGTTATTATTGCTATTATAATGATAAATATGGTTATTTCCAAGTTTATTATGGGTATTATTATGACTAGTATGATTATTATAGTTATTATGATTATTATGATTATTATGGCTAGTATAATACTTATGATGATTATTTCCAAGCTTATTATGGTTATTAATATAATTATTATGATGATTATGGTTATTATGATTATTATGGCTTCTATGGCTAGTATAACGGTTATTATGATTATTTCAAAGCTTATTATGTTTATTATTATGGTTACTATGATTATTATGGATCTTGGCATAATTATGATGAATATAATGATCATCATTAAGATCATTATGGTTATTGCGTTTATTATGACTATTATGATTACTCTAGTTATTATGGCTAGTATGAAGGTTATTATGAGTATTTCAAAGCTTATTATGCTTATTATTATGATTATTCTGACTATTATATGTCTAGGTATAATTATGATGTATATTATGGTCATCATTAAGATTATTATGGTTACTATGATTATTGTGATTATTGCTATGCTTATTAACATTACACTTACGATTATTATGATTATTGTAGTTATTATGATGATCACTATGATTATTATGGTTGTCAGTATGATTATTAGGATCAACATTCAGGTTATTATGGCTGTTATGATCTTTATGGTTATTATTGCTATTATAATGATAAATATGATTATTTTCAAGTTTATTATGGGTATTATTATGACTAGTATGATTATTATAGTTATTATGATTATTATGATTATTATGGCTAGTAAAATACTTATGATGATTATTTCCAAGCTTATTATGGTTATTAATATAATTATTATGATGATTATGGTTATTATGATTATTATGGCTTCTATGGCTAGTATAACGGTTATTATGATTATTTCAAAGCTTATTATGTTTATAATTATGGTTACTATGATTATTATGGATCTTGGTATAATTATGATGAATATAATGATCATCATTAAGATCATTATGGTTATTGCGATTATTATGACTATTATGATTACTCTAGTTATTATGATTATTATGGTTATTATGGCTAGTATAATGTATATTATGATTATTTCCGAACCCACTATGGTTATTATTATGATTATTATGATTATTACGGATCTTGGTATAATTATCATGGATATTATGATCATCATTAAGATTATTATGGTTACTATGATTATTGGGTATATTGCTATGCTTATTAACATTACAATTACGATTATTATGATTATTGTAGTTATTATGATTATTATGCCTAGTATAATGCTTATTATGATTATTTCCGAGCTTATTATGGTTATTACTATAATTATTATGGATATTATGGTTATTATGATTATTATGGTTACTATGGCTAGTATAACGGTTATTATGATTATTTCAAAACTTATTATGTTTATTATTATGGTTACTATGATTATTATGGATCTTGGTATAATTATGATGAATATCATGATCATCATTAAGATCATTATGGTTATTGCGATTATTATGACTATTATGATTATTCTAGTTATTATGATTATTATGGTTATTATGGCTAGTATAAAGGTTATTATGATTATTTCAAAGCTTATTATGGTTATTATTATAATTATTATGATTATTATGGTTATTATGATTAGTATGGTTACTATGGCTAGTATAACGGTTATTATGATTACTTCAAAGCTTATTATGTTTATTATTATGATTACTCTGATAATTATATGTCTAGGTATAATTATGATGAATATTATGGTCATCATTAAGATCATTATGGTTATTACGATGATTATGGTTATTACGTTAATAATAATGGTTATTAAGATTATTTCCATGACTATTCTGTTTATTATGATGATTACTATGATCATTATGGTTGTTAGTATGATTATCATGATCACCATTCTGATTATTATGGCTATTGTGATTTACATGGCTATTATGACTATTATTATGATTATTACGATTATTTCCTAGTTCATTATTGTTATTATTACGACTATTATGATTATTATGGCTATTATGACTATTATGGTTGATATGGCTAGTATAATGTATATTATGATTATTTCCGAACCCATTATGGTTATTATTATGATTATTATGATTATTACGGATCTTGGTATAATTATCATGGATATTATGATCATCATTAAGATTATTATGGTTACTATGATTATTGGGATTATTGCTATGCTTATTAACATTACAATTACGATTATTATGATTATTGTAGTTATCATGATGATCACTATGATTATTATGGTTGTCAGTATGATTATTAGGATCAACATTCAGATTATTATGGCTATTATGATCTTTATGGTTATTATTGCTATTATAATGATCAATATGGTTATTTCCAAGTTTATTATGGGTATTATTATGACTAGTATGATTATTATAGTTATTATGATTATTATGATTATTATGGCTAGTAAAATACTTATGATGATTATTTCCAAGCTTATTATGGTTATTAATATAATTATTATGATGATTATGGTTATTATGATTATTATGGCTTCTATGGCTAGTATAACGGTTATTATGATTATTTCAAAGCTTATTATGTTTATAATTATGGTTACTATGATTATTATGGATCTTGGTATAATTATGATGAATATAATGATCATCATTAAGATCATTATGGTTATTGCGATTATTATGACTATTATGATTACTCTAGTTATTATGATTATTATGGTTATTATGGCTAGTATAATGTATATTATGATTATTTCCGAACCCTCTATGGTTATTATTATGATTATTATGATTATTACGGATCTTGGTATAATTATCATGGATATTATGATCATCATTAAGATTATTATGGTTACTATGATTATTGGGTATATTGCTATGCTTATTAACATTACAATTACGATTATTATGATTATTGTAGTTATTATGATTATTATGTCTAGTATAATGCTTATTATGATTATTTCCGAGCTTATTATGGTTATTACTATAATTATTATGGATATTATGGTTATTATGATTATTATGGTTACTATGGCTAGTATAACGGTTATTATGATTATTTCAAAACTTATTATGTTTATTATTATGGTTACTATGATTATTATGGATCTTGGTATAATTATGATGAATATCATGATCATCATTAAGATCATTATGGTTATTGCGATTATTATGACTATTATGATTATTCTAGTTATTATGATTATTATGGTTATTATGGCTAGTATAAAGGTTATTATGATTATTTCAAAGCTTATTATGGTTATTATTATAATTATTATGATTATTATGGTTATTATGATTAGTATGGTTACTATGGCTAGTATAACGGTTATTATGATTACTTCAAAGCTTATTATGTTTATTATTATGATTACTCTGATAATTATATGTCTAGGTATAATTATGATGAATATTATGGTCATCATTAAGATCATTATGGTTATTACGATGATTATGGTTATTACGTTAATAATAATGGTTATTAAGATTATTTCCATGACTATTCTGTTTATTATGATGATTACTATGATCATTATGGTTGTTAGTATGATTATCATGATCACCATTCTGATTATTATGGCTATTGTGATTTACATGGCTATTATGACTATCATTATGATTATTACGATTATTTCCTAGTTCATTATTGTTATTATTACGACTATTATGATTATTATGGCTATTATGACTATTATGGTTGATATGGCTAGTATAATGTATATTATGATTATTTCCGAACCCATTATGGTTATTATTATGATTATTATGATTATTACGGATCTTGGTATAATTATCATGGATATTATGATCATCATTAAGATTATTATGGTTACTATGATTATTGGGATTATTGCTATGCTTGTTAACATTACAATTACGATTATTATGATTATTGTAGTTATTATGATGATCACTATGATTATTATGGTTGTTAGTATGATTATTAGGATCAACATTCAGATTATTATGGCTATTATGATCTTTATGGTTATTATTGCTATTATAATGATAAATATGGTTATTTCCAAGTTTATTATGGGTATTATTATGACTAGTATGATTATTATAGTTATTATGATTATTATGATTATTATGGCTAGTAAAATACTTATGATGATTATTTCCAAGCTTATTATGGTTATTAATATAATTATTATGATGATTATGGTTATTATGATTATTATGGCTTCTATGGCTAGTATAACGGTTATTATGATTATTTCAAAGCTTATTATGTTTATAATTATGGTTACTATGATTATTATGGATCTTGGTATAATTATGATGAATATAATGATCATCATTAAGATCATTATGGTTATTGCGATTATTATGACTATTATGATTACTCTAGTTATTATGATTATTATGGTTATTATGGCTAGTATGAAGGTTATTATGAGTATTTCAAAGCTTATTATGCTTATTATTATGATTATTCTGATTATTATATGTCTAGGTATAATTATGATGTATATTATGGTCATCATTAAGATTATTATGGTTATTACGTTAATAACAATGATTATTAAGATTATTGCCATGACTATTCTGTTTATTATGATGACTACCATGATCATTATGGTTGCTAGTATGATTATTATGATCACCATTCTGATTATTATGGCTATTGTGATTTATATGGCTATTATGACTATTATTATGATTATTACGATTATTTCCTAGTTCATTATTGTTATTATTACGACTATTATGATTATTATGGCTATTATGACTATTATGGTTGTTATGGCTAGTATAAAGTATATTATGGTTATTTCCGGACCCATTATGGTTATTATTATGATTATTATGATTATTACGGATCTTGGTATAATTATCATGGATATTATGATCATCATTAAGATTATTATGGTTACTATGATTATTGTGATTATTGCTATGCTTATTAACATTACAATTACGATTATTATGATTATTGTAGTTATTATGATAATCACTATGATTATTATGGTTGTTAGTATGATTACTAGGATCAACATTCAGATTATTATGGCTATTATGATTTGTATGGTTATTATTGCTATTATAATGGTAAATATGATTATTTCCAAGTTTATTACGGTTATTATTATCACTATTATGATTATTATAGTTATTATGATTATTATGGTTACTATGGCTAGTATAACGGTTATTATGATTATTTCAAAGCTTATTATGGTTATTACTATAATTATTATGATTATTATGGTTATTATGATTATTATGGTTACTATGGCTAGTATAACGGTTATTATGATTATTTCAAAGCTTATTATGTTTATTATTATGGTTAATATGCTTATTATGGATCTTGGTATAATTATGATGAATATTATGGTCATCATTAAGATCATTATGGTTATTACGATGATTATGGTTATTACGATAATCATAATGAATATTAAGATTATTTCCATGCCTATTCTGTTTATTATGATGATTACTATGATCATTATGATTGTTAGTATGATTAT
This sequence comes from Calliopsis andreniformis, assembly GCF_051401765.1. Classification (NCBI taxonomy): domain Eukaryota; kingdom Metazoa; phylum Arthropoda; class Insecta; order Hymenoptera; family Andrenidae; genus Calliopsis; species Calliopsis andreniformis. Next base: position 199,114 of record NW_027480641.1, on the reverse strand, counting down.
TATGACCACCATTCAGATTATTACGGCTATTGTGATTTTTATTGCTATTATGGCTATTATAATGATTATTACGATTATTTCCAAGTTCATTATTGTTATTATTACGACTATTATGATTATTATGGCTATTATGACTATTATGGTTGTTATGGCAAGTGTAAAGTATATTATGGTTATTTCCGGACCCATTATGGTTATTATTATGATTATTATGATTATTACGGATCTTGGTATAATTATCATGGATATTATGATCATCATTAAGATTATTATGGTTACTATGATTATTGGGATTATTGCTATGCTTATTAACATTACAATTACGATTATTATGATTATTGTAGTTATTATGATGATCACTATGATTATTATGGTTGTTAGTATGATTATTAGGATCAACATTCAGATTATTATGGCTATTATGATCTTTATGGTTATTATTGCTATTATAATGATAAATATGGTTATTTCCAAGTTTATTATGGGTATTATTATGACTAGTATGATTATTATAGTTATTATGATTATTATGATTATTATGGCTAGTATAATACTTATGATGATTATTTCCAAGCTTATTATGGTTATTAATATAATTATTATGATGATTATGGTTATTATGATTATTATGGCTTCTATGGCTAGTATAACGGTTATTATGATTATTTCAAAGCTTATTATGTTTATTATTATGGTTACTATGATTATTATGGATCTTGGCATAATTATGATGAATATAATGATCATCATTAAGATCATTATGGTTATTGCGTTTATTATGACTATTATGATTACTCTAGTTATTATGGCTAGTATGAAGGTTATTATGAGTATTTCAAAGCTTATTATGCTTATTATTATGATTATTCTGACTATTATATGTCTAGGTATAATTATGATGTATATTATGGTCATCATTAAGATTATTATGGTTACTATGATTATTGTGATTATTGCTATGCTTATTAACATTACACTTACGATTATTATGATTATTGTAGTTATTATGATGATCACTATGATTATTATGGTTGTCAGTATGATTATTAGGATCAACATTCAGGTTATTATGGCTGTTATGATCTTTATGGTTATTATTGCTATTATAATGATAAATATGATTATTTTCAAGTTTATTATGGGTATTATTATGACTAGTATGATTATTATAGTTATTATGATTAGTATGATTATTATGGCTAGTATAATACTTATGATGATTATTTCCAAGCTTATTATGGTTATTAATATAATTATTATGATGATTATGGTTATTATGATTATAATGGCTTCTATGGCTAGTATAACGGTTATTATGATTATTTCAAAGCTAATTATGTTTATTATTATGGTTACTATGATTATTATGGATCTTGGTATAATTATGATGAATGTAATGATCATCATTAAGATCATTATGGTTATTGCGATTATTATGACTATTATGATTACTCTAGTTATTATGATTATTATGGTTATTATGGCTAGTATGAAGGTTATTATGAGTATTTCAAAGCTTATTATGCTTATTATTATGATTATTCTGACTATTATATGTCTAGGTATTATTATGATGTATATTATGGTCATCATTAAGATTATTATGGTTATTACGTTAATAACAATGATTATTAAGATTATTTCCATGAATATTCTGTTTATTATGATGATTACTATGATCATTATGGTTGTTAGTATGATTATTATGATCACCATTCTGATTATTATGTCTATTGTGATTTTTATGGCTATTATGACTATTATAATGATTATTAGGATTATTTCCAAGTTCCTTATTGTTGTTAATACGACTATTATGATTATTATGGCTATTATGACTATTATGGTTGTTATGGCTAGTATAAAGTATATTATGGTTATTTCCGGACCCATTATGGTTATTATTATGATTATTATGATTATTACGGATCTTGGTATAATTATCATGGATATTATGATCATCATTAAGATTATTATGGTTACTATGATTATTGTGATTATTGCTATGCTTATTAACATTACAATTACGATTATTATGATTATTGTAGTTATTATGATAATCACTATGATTATTATGGTTGTTAGTATGATTATTAGGATCAACATTCAGAATATTATGGCTATTATGATTTTTATGGTTATTATAGCTATTGTAATGATAAATATGATTATTTCCAAGTTTATTATGGTTATTATTATGACTATTATGATTATTATAGTTATTATGATTATTATGACTATTATGGCTAGTATAATACTTATGATGATTATTTCCAAGCTTATTATGGTTATTAATATAATTATTATGATTATTATAGTTATTATGATTATTATGGTTACTATGGCTAGTATAACGGTTATTATGATTATTTCAAAGCTTATTATGGTTATTACTATAATTATTATGATTATTATGGTTATTATGATTATTATGGTTACTATGGCTAGTATAACGGTTATTATGATTATTTCAAAGCTTATTATGTTTATTATTATGGTTAATATGCTTATTATGGATCTTGGTATAATTATGATGAATATTATGGTCATCATTAAGATCATTATGGTTATTACGATGATTATGGTTATTACGATAATCATAATGAATATTAAGATTATTTCCATGCCTATTCTGTTTATTATGATGATTACTATGATCATTATGATTGTTAGTATGATTATTATGACCACCATTCAGATTATTACGGCTATTGTGATTTTTATTGCTATTATGGCTATTATAATGATTATTACGATTATTTCCAAGTTCATTATTGTTATTATTACGACTATTATGATTATTATGGCTATTATGACTATTATGGTTGTTATGGCAAGTGTAAAGTATATTATGGTTATTTCCGGACCCATTATGGTTATTATTATGATTATTATGATTATTACGGATCTTGGTATAATTATCATGGATATTATGATCATCATTAAGATTATTATGGTTACTATGATTATTGGGATTATTGCTATGCTTATTAACATTACAATTACGATTATTATGATTATTGTAGTTATTATGATGATCACTATGATTATTATGGTTGTTAGTATGATTATTAGGATCAACATTCAGATTATTATGGCTATTATGATCTTTATGGTTATTATTGCTATTATAATGATAAATATGGTTATTTCCAAGTTTATTATGGGTATTATTATGACTAGTATGATTATTATAGTTATTATGATTATTATGATTATTATGGCTAGTATAATACTTATGATGATTATTTCCAAGCTTATTATGGTTATTAATATAATTATTATGATGATTATGGTTATTATGATTATTATGGCTTCTATGGCTAGTATAACGGTTATTATGATTATTTCAAAGCTTATTATGTTTATTATTATGGTTACTATGATTATTATGGATCTTGGCATAATTATGATGAATATAATGATCATCATTAAGATCATTATGGTTATTGCGTTTATTATGACTATTATGATTACTCTAGTTATTATGGCTAGTATGAAGGTTATTATGAGTATTTCAAAGCTTATTATGCTTATTATTATGATTATTCTGACTATTATATGTCTAGGTATAATTATGATGTATATTATGGTCATCATTAAGATTATTATGGTTACTATGATTATTGTGATTATTGCTATGCTTATTAACATTACACTTACGATTATTATGATTATTGTAGTTATTATGATGATCACTATGATTATTATGGTTGTCAGTATGATTATTAGGATCAACATTCAGGTTATTATGGCTGTTATGATCTTTATGGTTATTATTGCTATTATAATGATAAATATGATTATTTTCAAGTTTATTATGGGTATTATTATGACTAGTATGATTATTATAGTTATTATGATTAGTATGATTATTATGGCTAGTATAATACTTATGATGATTATTTCCAAGCTTATTATGGTTATTAATATAATTATTATGATGATTATGGTTATTATGATTATAATGGCTTCTATGGCTAGTATAACGGTTATTATGATTATTTCAAAGCTAATTATGTTTATTATTATGGTTACTATGATTATTATGGATCTTGGTATAATTATGATGAATGTAATGATCATCATTAAGATCATTATGGTTATTGCGATTATTATGACTATTATGATTACTCTAGTTATTATGATTATTATGGTTATTATGGCTAGTATGAAGGTTATTATGAGTATTTCAAAGCTTATTATGCTTATTATTATGATTATTCTGACTATTATATGTCTAGGTATTATTATGATGTATATTATGGTCATCATTAAGATTATTATGGTTATTACGTTAATAACAATGATTATTAAGATTATTTCCATGAATATTCTGTTTATTATGATGATTACTATGATCATTATGGTTGTTAGTATGATTATTATGATCACCATTCTGATTATTATGTCTATTGTGATTTTTATGGCTATTATGACTATTATAATGATTATTAGGATTATTTCCAAGTTCCTTATTGTTGTTAATATGACTATTATGATTATTATGGCTATTATGACTATTATGGTTGTTATGGCTAGTATAAAGTATATTATGGTTATTTCCGGACCCATTATGGTTATTATTATGATTATTATGATTATTACGGATCTTGGTATAATTATCATGGATATTATGATCATCATTAAGATTATTATGGTTACTATGATTATTGTGATTATTGCTATGCTTATTAACATTACAATTACGATTATTATGATTATTGTAGTTATTATGATAATCACTATGATTATTATGGTTGTTAGTATGATTATTAGGATCAACATTCAGAATATTATGGCTATTATGATTTTTATGGTTATTATAGCTATTGTAATGATAAATATGATTATTTCCAAGTTTATTATGGTTATTATTATGACTATTATGATTATTATAGTTATTATGATTATTATGACTATTATGACTAGTATAATACTTATGATGATTATTTCCAAGCTTATTATGGTTATTAATATAATTATTATGATTATTATAGTTATTATGATTATTATGGTTACTATGGCTAGTATAACGGTTATTATGATTATTTCAAAGCTTATTATGGTTATTACTATAATTATTATGATTATTATGGTTATTATGATTATTATGGTTACTATGGCTAGTATAACGGTTATTATGATTATTTCAAAGCTTATTATGTTTATTATTATGCTTAATATGCTTATTATGGATCTTGGTATAATTATGATGAATATTATGGTCATCATTAAGATCATTATGGTTATTACGATGATTATGGTTATTACGATAATCATAATGAATATTAAGATTATTTCCATGCCTATTCTGTTTATTATGATGATTACTATGATCATTATGATTGTTAGTATGATTATTATGACCACCATTCAGATTATTACGGCTATTGTGATTTTTATTGCTATTATGGCTATTATAATGATTATTACGATTATTTCCAAGTTCATTATTGTTATTATTACGACTATTATGATTATTATGGCTATTATGACTATTATGGTTGTTATGGCAAGTATAAAGTATATTATGGTTATTTCCGGACCCATTATGGTTATTATTATGATTATTATGATTATTACGGATCTTGGTATAATTATCATGGATATTATGATCATCATTAAGATTATTATGGTTACTATGATTATTGTGATTATTGCTATGCTTATTAACATTACAATTACGATTATTATGATTATTGTAGTTATTATGATAATCACTATGATTATTATGGTTGTTAGTATGATTATTAGGATCAACATTCAGATTATTATGGCTATTATGATTTTTATGGTTATTATAGCTATTGTAATGATAAATATGATTATTTCCAAGTTTATTATGGTTATTATAATGACTATTATGGTTATTATAGTTATTATGATTATTATGGTTGCTATGGCTAGTATAACGGTTATTATGATTATTTCAAGGCTTATTATGGTTATTACTATAATTATTATGATTATTATGGTTATTATGATTATTATGGTTACTATGGCTAGTATAACGGTTATTATGATTATTTCAAAGCTTATTATGTTTATTATTATGGTTACTATGCTTATTATGGATCTTGGTATAATTGTGATGAATATCATGATCATCATTAAGATCATTATGGTTATTGCGATTATTATGACTATTATGATTATTCTAGTTATTATGATTATTATGGTTATTATGGCTAGTATAAAGGTTATTATTATTATTTCAAAGCTTATTATGTTTATTATTATGATTACTCTGATTATTATTTGTCTTAGTATAATTATGATGTATATTATGGTCATCATTAAGATTATTATGGTTATTACGTTAATAACAATGATTATTAAGATTATTTCCATGACTATTCTGTTTATTATGATGATTACTATTATCATTATGGTTGTTAGTATGATTATCATGATCACCATTCTGATTATTATGGCTATTGTGATTTACATGGCTATTATGACTATTATTATGATTATTACGATTATTTCCTTGTTCATTATTGTTATTATTACGACTATTATGATTATTATGGCTATTATGACTATTATGGTTGATATGGCTAGTATAATGTATATTATGATTATTTCCGAACCCATTATGGTTATTATTATGATTATTATGATTATTACGGATCTTGGTATAATTATCATGGATATTATGGTCATCATTAAGATTATTATGGTTACTATGATTATTGGGATTATTGCTATGCTTATTAACATTACAATTACGATTATTATGATTATTGAAGTTATTATCATGATCACTATGATTATTATGGTTGTTAGTATGATTATTAGGATCAACATTCAGATTATTATGGCTATTATGATCTTTATGGTTATTATTGCTATTATAATGATAAATATGGTTATTTCCAAGTTTATTATGGGTATTATTATGACTAGTATGATTATTATAGTTATTATGATTATTATGATTATTATGGCTAGTATAATACTTATGATGATTATTTCCAAGCTTATTATGGTTATTAATATAATTATTATGATGATTATGGTTATTATGGTTATTATGGCTTCTATTGCTAGTATAACGGTTATTATGATTATTCCAAAGCTTATTATGTTTATAATTATGGTTACTATGATTATTATGGATCTTGGTATAATTATGATGAATATAATGATCATCATTAAGATCATTATGGTTATTGCGATTATTATGACTATTATGATTACTCCAGTTATTATGATTATTATGGTTATTATGGCTAGTATGAAGGTTATTATGAGTATTTCAAAGCTTATTATGCTTATTATTATGATTATTCTGATTATTATATGTCTAGGTATAATTATGATGTATATTATGGTCATCATTAAGATTATTATGGTTATTACGTTAATAACAATGATTATTAAGATTATTTCCATGACTATTCTGTTTATTATGATGACTACCATGATCATTATGGTTGCTAGTATGATTATTATGATCACCATTCTGATTATTATGGCCATTGTGATTTTTATGGCTATTATGACTATTATAATGATTATTACCATTATTTCCAAATTTATTATTGTTATTATTACGACTATTATGATTATTATGGCAATTATGACTATTATGGTTGTTATGGCAAGTATAATGTATATAATGATTATTTCCGAACACATTAGGGTTATTATTATGATTATTATGATTATTACGGTTGTTGGTATAATTATCATGGATATTATGATCATCATTAAGATTGTTATGTTCACTATGATTATTGTGATTATTGCTATGCTCATTAACATTACAATTACGATTATTATGATTATTGTAATTATTATGATGATCACTATGATTATTATGGTTGTCAGTATGATTATTAGGATCAACATTCAGATTATTATGGCTATTATGATCTTTATGGTTATTATTGCTATTATAATGATAAATATGGTTATTTCCAAGTTTATTATGGGTATTATTATGACTAGTATGATTATTATAGTTATTATGATTATTATGATTATTATGGCTAGTATAATACTTATGATGATTATTTCCAAGCTTATTATGGTTATTAATATAATTATTATGATGATTATGGTTATTATGATTATTATGGCTTCTATGGCTAGTATAACGGTTATTATGATTATTTCAAAGCTTATTATGTTTATAATTATGGTTACTATGATTATTATGGATCTTGGTATAATTATGATGAATATAATGATCATCATTAAGATCATTATGGTTATTGCGATTATTATGACTATTATGATTACTCTAGTTATTACGATTATTATGGTTATTATGGCTAGTATGAAGGTTATTATGAGTATTTCAAAGCTTATTATGCTTATTATTATGATTATTCTGATTATTATATGTCTAGGTATAATTATGATGTATATTATGGTCATCATTAAGATTATTATGGTTATTACGTTAATAACAATGATTATTAAGATTATTGCCATGACTATTCTGTTTATTATGATGACTACCATGATCATTATGGTTGCTAGTATGATTATTATGATCACCATTCTGATTATTATGGCTATTGTGATTTATATGGCTATTATGACTATTATTATGATTATTACGATTATTTCCTAGTTCATTATTGTTATTATTACGACTATTATGATTATTATGGCTATTATGACTATTATGGTTGATATGGCTAGTATAATGTATATTATGATTATTTCCGAACCCACTATGGTTATTATTATGATTATTATGATTATTACGGATCTTGGTATAATTATCATGGATATTATGATCATCATTAAGATTATTATGGTTACTATGATTATTGGGATTATTGCTATGCTTGTTAACATTACAATTACGATTATTATGATTATTGTAGTTGTTATGATGATCACTATGATTATTATGGTTGTCAGTATGATTATTAGGATCAACATTCAGATTATTATGGCTATTATGATCTTTATGGTTATTATTGCTATTATAATGATAAATATGGTTATTTCCAAGTTTATTATGGGTATTATTATGACTAGTATGATTATTATAGTTATTATGATTATTATGATTATTATGGCTAGTAAAATACTTATGATGATTATTTCCAAGCTTATTATGGTTATTAATATAATTATTATGATGATTATGGTTATTATGATTATTATGGCTTCTATGGCTAGTATAACGGTTATTATGATTATTTCAAAGCTTATTATGTTTATAATTATGGTTACTATGATTATTATGGATCTTGGTATAATTATGATGAATATAATGATCATCATTAAGATCATTATGGTTATTGCGATTATTATGACTATTATGATTACTCTAGTTATTATGATTATTATGGTTATTATGGCTAGTATGAAGGTTATTATAAGTATTTCAAAGCTTATTATGCTTATTATTATGATTATTCTGATTATTATATGTCTAGGTATAATTATGATGTATATTATGGTCATCATTAAGATTATTATGGTTATTACGTTAATAACAATGATTATTAAGATTATTGCCATGACTATTCTGTTTATTATGATGACTACCATGATCATTATGGTTGCTAGTATGATTATTATGATCACCATTCTGATTATTATGGCTATTGTGATTTATATGGCTATTATGACTATTATTATGATTATTACGATTATTTCCTAGTTCATTATTGTTATTATTACGACTATTATGATTATTATGGCTATTATGACTATTATGGTTGTTATGGCTAGTATAAAGTATATTATGGTTATTTCCGGACCCATTATGGTTATTATTATGATTATTATGATTATTACGGATCTTGGTATAATTATCATGGATATTATGATCATCATTAAGATTATTATGGTTACTATGATTATTGTGATTATTGCTATGCTTATTAACATTACAATTACGATTATTATGATTATTGTAGTTATTATGATAATCACTATGATTATTATGGTTGTTAGTATGATTACTAGGATCAACATTCAGATTATTATGGCTATTATGATTTGTATGGTTATTATTGCTATTATAATGGTAAATATGATTATTTCCAAGTTTATTACGGTTATTATTATCACTATTATGATTATTATAGTTATTATGATTATTATGGTTACTATGGCTAGTATAACGGTTATTATGATTATTTCAAAGCTTATTATGGTTATTACTATAATTATTATGATTATTATGGTTATTATGATTATTATGGTTACTATGGCTAGTATAACGGTTATTATGATTATTTCAAAGCTTATTATGTTTATTATTATGGTTAATATGCTTATTATGGATCTTGGTATAATTATGATGAATATTATGGTCATCATTAAGATCATTATGGTTATTACGATGATTATGGTTATTACGATAATCATAATGAATATTAAGATTATTTCCATGCCTATTCTGTTTATTATGATGATTACTATGATCATTATGATTGTTAGTATGATTATTATGACCACCATTCAGATTATTACGGCTATTGTGATTTTTATTGCTATTATGGCTATTATAATGATTATTACGATTATTTCCAAGTTCATTATTGTTATTATTACGACTATTATGATTATTATGGCTATTATGACTATTATGGTTGTTATGGCAAGTATAAAGTGTATTATGGTTATTTCCGGACCCATTATGATTATTATTATGATTATTATGATTATTACGGATCTTGGTATAATTATCATGGATATTATGATCATCATTAAGATTATTATGGTTACTATGATTATTGTAATTATTGCTATGCTTATTAACATTACAATTACGATTATTATGATTATTGTAGTTATTATGATAATCACTATGATTATTATGGTTGTTAGTATGATTATTAGGATCAACATTCAGATTATTATGGCTATTATGATTTTTATGGTTATTATAGCTATTGTAATGATAAATATGATTATTTCCAAGTTTATTATGGTTATTATAATGACTATTATGGTTATTATAGTTATTATGATTATTATGGTTGCTATGGCTAGTATAACGGTTATTATGATTATTTCAAGGCTTATTATGGTTATTACTATAATTATTATGATTATTATGGTTATTATGATTATTATGGTTACTATGGCTAGTATAACGGTTATTATGATTATTTCAAAGCTTATTATGTTTATTATTATGGTTACTATGATTATTATGGATCTTGGTATAATTATGATGAATATAATGATCATCATTAAGATCATTATGGTTATTGCGATTATTATGACTATTATGATTACTCTAGTTATTATGATTATTATGGTTATTATGGCTAGTATGAAGGTTATTATGAGTATTTCAAAGCTTATTATGCTTATTATTATGATTATTCTGATTATTATATGTCTAGGTATAATTATGATGTATATTATGGTCATCATTAAGATTATTATGGTTATTACGTTAATAACAATGATTATTAAGATTATTTCCATGACTATTCTGTTCATTATGATGATTACTATGATCATTATGGTTGTTAGTATGATTATTATGATCACCATTCTGATTATTATGGCTATTGTGACTTTTATGGCTATTATGACTATTATAATGATTATTACGATTATTTCCTAGTTCCTTATTGTTATTATTACGACTATTATGATTATTATGGCTATTATGACTATTATGGTTGATATGGCTAGTATAATGTATATTATGGTTATTTCCGAACCCATTATGGTTATTATTATGATTATTATGATTATTACGGATCTTGGTATAATTATCATGGATATTATGATCATCATTAAGATTATTATGGTTACTATGATTATTGTGATTATTGCTATGCTTATTAACATTACAATTACGATTATTATGATTATTGTAGTTATTATGATGATCACTATGATTATTATGGTTGTCAGAATGATTATTACGATCAACATTCAGATTATTATGGCTATTATGATCTTTATGGTTATTATTGCTATTATAATGGTAAATATGATTATTTCCAAGTTTATTATGGGTATTATTATGACTAGTATGATTATTATAGTTATTATGATTATTATGGCTAGTATAATGCTTATTATGATTATTTCCGAGCTTATTATGGTTATTACTATAATTATTATGGTTATTATGGTTATTATGATTATTATGGTTACTATGGCTAGTATAACGGTTATTATGATTATTTCAAAACATATTATGTTTATTATTATGGTTACTATGATTATTATGGATCTTGGTATAATTATGATGAATATCATGATCATCATTAAGATCATTATGGTTATTGCGATTATTATGACTATTATGATTATTCTAGTTATTATGATTATGATGGTTATTATGGCTAGTATAAAGGTTATTATGTTTATTTCAAAGCTTATTATGGTTATTATTATAATTATTATGATTATTGTGGTTATTATGATTAGTATGGTTACTATGGCTAGTATAACGGTTATTATGATTATTTCAAAGCTTATTATGTTTATTATTATGATTACTCTGATTATTATATGTCTAGGTATAATTATGATGAATATTATGGTCATCATTAAGATCATCATGGTTATTACGATGATTATGGTTATTACGTTAATAATAATGGTTATTAAGATTATTTCCATGACTATTCTGTTTATTATGATGATTACTATGATCATTATGGTTGTTAGTATGATTATTATGATCACCATCCTGATTATTATGGCTATTGTGATTTTTATGGCTATTATGACTATTATAATGATTATTAGGATTATTTCCAAGTTCCTTATTGTTGTTAATACGACTATTATGATTATTATGGCTATTATGACTATTATGGTTGTTATGGCTAGTATAAAGTATATTATGGTTATTTCCGGACCCATTATGGTTATTATTATGATTATTATGATTATTACGGATCTTGGTATAATTATCATGGATATTATGATCATCATTAAGATTATTATGGTTACTATGATTATTGTGATTATTGCTATGCTTATTAACATTACAATTACGATTATTATGATTATTGTAGTTATTATGATAATCACTATGATTATTATGGTTGTTAGTATGATTATTAGGATCAACATTCAGAATATTATGGCTATTATGATTTTTATGGTTATTATAGCTATTGTAATGATAAATATGATTATTTCCAAGTTTATTATGGTTATTATTATGACTATTATGATTATTATAGTTATTATGATTATTATGGTTACTATGGCTAGTATAACGGTTATTATGATTATTTCAAAGCTTATTATGTTTATTATTATGCTTAATATGCTTATTATGGATCTTGGTATAATTATGATGAATATTATGGTCATCATTAAGATCATTATGGTTATTACGATGATTATGGTTATTACGATAATCATAATGAATATTAAGATTATTTCCATGCCTATTCTGTTTATTATGATGATTACTATGATCATTATGATTGTTAGTATGATTATTATGACCACCATTCAGATTATTACGGCTATTGTGATTTTTATTGCTATTATGGCTATTATAATGATTATTACGATTATTTCCAAGTTCATTATTGTTATTATTACGACTATTATGATTATTATGGCTATTATGACTATTATGGTTGTTATGGCAAGTATAAAGTATATTATGGTTATTTCCGGACCCATTATGGTTATTATTATGATTATTATGATTATTACGGATCTTGGTATAATTATCATGGATATTATGATCATCATTAAGATTATTATGGTTACTATGATTATTGTGATTATTGCTATGCTTATTAACATTACAATTACGATTATTATGATTATTGTAGTTATTATGATAATCACTATGATTATTATGGTTGTTAGTATGATTATTAGGATCAACATTCAGATTATTATGGCTATTATGATTTTTATGGTTATTATAGCTATTGTAATGATAAATATGATTATTTCCAAGTTTATTATGGTGATTATAATGACTATTATGGTTATTATAGTTATTATGATTATTATGGTTGCTATGGCTAGTATAACGGTTATTATGATTATTTCAAGGCTTATTATGGTTATTACTATAATTATTATGATTATTATGGTTATTATGATTATTATGGTTACTATGGCTAGTATAACGGTTATTATGATTATTTCAAAGCTTATTATGTTTATTATTATGGTTACTATGCTTATTATGGATCTTGGTATAATTGTGATGAATATCATGATCATCATTAAGATCATTATGGTTATTGCGATTATTATGACTATTATGATTATTCTAGTTATTATGATTATTATGGTTATTATGGCTAGTATAAAGGTTATTATTATTATTTCAAAGCTTATTATGTTTATTATTATGATTACTCTGATTATTATTTGTCTTAGTATAATTATGATGTATATTATGGTCATCATTAAGATTATTATGGTTATTACGTTAATAACAATGATTATTAAGATTATTTCCATGACTATTCTGTTTATTATGATGACTACCATGATCATTATGGTTGCTAGTATGATTATTATGATCACCATTCTGATTATTATGGCTATTGTGATTTATATGGCTATTATGACTATTATTATGATTATTACGATTATTTCCTAGTTCATTATTGTTATTATTACGACTATTATGATTATTATGGCTATTATGACTATTATGGTTGTTATGGCTAGTATAAAGTATATTATGGTTATTTCCGGACCCGTTATGGTTATTATTATGATTATTATGATTATTACGGATCTTGGTATAATTATCATGGATATTATGATCATCATTAAGATTATTATGGTTACTATGATTATTGTGATTATTGCTATGCTTATTAACATTACAATTACGATTATTATGATTATTGTAGTTATTATGATGATCACTATGATTATTATGGTTGTCAGTATGATTATTAGGATCAACATTCAGATTATTATGGCTATTATGATCTTTATGGTTATTATTGCTATTATAATGATAAATATGATTATTTCCAAGTTTATTATGGGTATTATTATGACTAGTATGATTATTATAGTTATTATGATTATTATGGCTAGTATAATGCTTATTATGATTATTTCCGAGCTTATTATGGTTATTACTATAATTATTATGGTTATTATGGTTATTATGATTATTATGGTTACTATGGCTAGTATAACGGTTATTATGATTATTTCAAAACATATTATGTTTATTATTATGGTTACTATGATTATTATGGATCTTGGTATAATTATGATGAATATCATGATCATCATTAAGATCATTATGGTTATTGCGATTATTATGACTATTATGATTATTCTAGTTATTATGATTATTATGGTTATTATGGCTAGTATAAAGGTTATTATGTTTATTTCAAAGCTTATTATGGTTATTATTATAATTATTATGATTATTGTGGTTATTATGATTAGTATGGTTACTATGGCTAGTATAACGGTTATTATGATTATTTCAAAGCTTATTATGTTTATTATTATGATTACTCTGATTATTATATGTCTAGGTATAATTATGATGAATATTATGGTCATCATTAAGATCATCATGGTTATTACGATGATTATGGTTATTACGTTAATAATAATGGTTATTAAGATTATTTCCATGACTATTCTGTTTATTATGATGATTACTATGATCATTATGGTTGTTAGTATGATTATTATGATCACCATCCTGATTATTATGGCTATTGTGATTTTTATGGCTATTATGACTATTATAATGATTATTAGGATTATTTCCAAGTTCCTTATTGTTGTTAATACGACTATTATGATTATTATGGCTATTATGACTATTATGGTTGTTATGGCTAGTATAAAGTATATTATGGTTATTTCCGGACCCATTATGGTTATTATTATGATTATTATGATTATTACGGATCTTGGTATAATTATCATGGATATTATGATCATCATTAAGATTATTATGGTTACTATGATTATTGTGATTATTGCTATGCTTATTAACATTACAATTACGATTATTATGATTATTGTAGTTATTATGATAATCACTATGATTATTATGGTTGTTAGTATGATTATTAGGATCAACATTCAGAATATTATGGCTATTATGATTTTTATGGTTATTATAGCTATTGTAATGATAAATATGATTATTTCCAAGTTTATTATGGTTATTATTATGACTATTATGATTATTATAGTTATTATGATTATTATGACTATTATGGCTAGTATAATACTTATGATGATTATTTCCAAGCTTATTATGGTTATTAATATAATTATTATGATTATTATAGTTATTATGATTATTATGGTTACTATGGCTAGTATAACGGTTATTATGATTATTTCAAAGCTTATTATGGTTATTACTATAATTATTATGATTATTATGGTTATTATGATTATTATGGTTACTATGGCTAGTATAACGGTTATTATGATTATTTCAAAGCTTATTATGTTTATTATTATGCTTAATATGCTTATTATGGATCTTGGTATAATTATGATGAATATTATGGTCATCATTAAGATCATTATGGTTATTACGATGATTATGGTTATTACGATAATCATAATGAATATTAAGATTATTTCCATGCCTATTCTGTTTATTATGATGATTACTATGATCATTATGATTGTTAGTATGATTATTATGACCACCATTCAGATTATTACGGCTATTGTGATTTTTATTGCTATTATGGCTATTATAATGATTATTACGATTATTTCCAAGTTCATTATTGTTATTATTACGACTATTATGATTATTATGGCTATTATGACTATTATGGTTGTTATGGCAAGTATAAAGTATATTATGGTTATTTCCGGACCCATTATGGTTATTATTATGATTATTATGATTATTACGGATCTTGGTATAATTATCATGGATATTATGATCATCATTAAGATTATTATGGTTACTATGATTATTGTGATTATTGCTATGCTTATTAACATTACAATTACGATTATTATGATTATTGTAGTTATTATGATAATCACTATGATTATTATGGTTGTTAGTATGATTATTAGGATCAACATTCAGATTATTATGGCTATTATGATTTTTATGGTTATTATAGCTATTGTAATGATAAATATGATTATTTCCAAGTTTATTATGGTGATTATAATGACTATTATGGTTATTATAGTTATTATGATTATTATGGTTGCTATGGCTAGTATAACGGTTATTATGATTATTTCAAGGCTTATTATGGTTATTACTATAATTATTATGATTATTATGGTTATTATGATTATTATGGCTTCTATGGCTAGTATAACGGTTATTATGATTATTTCAAAGCTTATTATGTTTATTATTATGGTTACTATGATTATTATGGATCTTGGTATAATTATGATGAATATAATGATCATCATTAAGATCATTATGGTTATTGCGATTATTATGACTATTATGATTACTCTAGTTATTATGATTACTATGGTTATTATGGCTAGTATGAAGGTTATTATGAGTATTTCAAAGCTTATCATGCTTATTATTATGATTATTCTGATTATTATATGTCTAGGTATAATTATGATGTATATTATGGTCATCATTAAGATTATTATGGTTATTACGTTAATAACAATGATTATTAAGATTATTTCCATGACTATTCTGTTTATTATGATGACTACCATGATCATTATGGTTGCTAGTATGATTATTATGATCACCATTCTGATTATTATGGCTATTGTGATTTATATGGCTATTATGACTATTATTATGATTATTACGATTATTTCCTAGTTCATTATTGTTATTATTACGACTATTATGATTATTATGGCTATTATGACTATTATGGTTGTTATGGCTAGTATAAAGTATATTATGGTTATTACCGGACCCATTATGGTTATTATTATGATTATTATGATTATTACGGATCTTGGTATAATTATCATGGATATTATGATCATCATTAAGATTATTATGGTTACTATGATTATTGTGATTATTGCTATGCTTATTAACATTACAATTACGATTATTATGATTATTGTAGTTATTATGATGATCACTATGATTATTATGGTTGTCAGTATGATTATTAGGATCAACATTCAGATTATTATGGCTATTATGATCTTTATGGTTATTATTGCTATTATAATGATAAATATGATTATTTCCAAGTTTATTATGGGTATTATTATGACTAGTATGATTATTATAGTTATTATGATTATTATGGCTAGTATAATGCTTATTATGATTATTTCCGAGCTTATTATGGTTATTACTATAATCATTATGGGTATTATGGTTATTATGATTATTATGGTTACTATGGCTAGTATAACGGTTATTATGATTATTTCAAAACTTATTATGTTTATTATTATGGTTACTATGATTATTATGGATCTTGGTATAATTATGATGAATATCATGATCATCATTAAGATCATTATGGTTATTGCGATTATTATGACTATTATGATTATTCTAGTTATTATGATAATTATGGTTATTATGGCTAGTATAAAGGTTATTATGTTTATTTCAAAGCTTATTATGGTTATTATTATAATTATTATGATTATTATGGTTATTATGATTAGTATGGTTACTATGGCTAGTATAACGGTTATTATGGTTATTTCAAAGCTTATTATGTTTATTGTTATGATTACTCTGATTATTATATGTCTAGGTATAATTATGATGAATATTATGGTCATCATTAAGATCATCATGGTTATTACGATGATTATGGTTATTACGTTAATAATAATGGTTATTAAGATTATTTCCATGACTATTCTGTTTATTATGATGATTACTATGATCATTATGGTTGTTAGTATGATTATTATGATCACCATTCTGATTATTATGGCTATTGTGATTTTTATGGCTATTATGACTATTATAATGATTATTAGGGTTATTTCCAAGTTCATTATTGTTGTTAATACGACTATTATGAGTATTATGGCTATTATGACTATTATGGTTGTTATGGCAAGTATAATGTATATTATGATTATTTCCGAACACATTAGGGTTTTTATTATGATTATTATGATTATTACGGATCTTGGTATAATTATCATGGATATTATGATCATCATTAAGATTATTATGGTTACTATGATTATTGTGATTATTGCTATGCTTATTAACATTACAATTACGATTATTATGATTATTGTAGTTATTATGATAATCACTATGATTATTATGGTTGTTAGTATGATTATTAGGATCAACATTCAGATTATTATGGCTATTATGATTTTTATGGTTATTATAGCTATTGTAATGATAAATATGATTATTTCCAAGTTTATTATGGTTATTATTATGACTATTATGATTATTATAGTTATTATGATTATTATGACTATTATGGCTGGTATAATACTTATGATGATTATTTCCAAGCTTATTATGGTTATTAATATAATTATTATGATGATTATGGTTATTATGATTATTATGGCTTCTATGGCTAGTATAACGGTTATTATGATTATTTCAAAGCTAATTATGTTTATTATTATGGTTACTATGATTATTATGGATCTTGGTATAATTATGATGAATGTAATGATCATCATTAAGATCATTATGGTTATTGCGATTATTATGACTATTATGATTACTCTAGTTATTATGATTATTATGGTTATTATGGCTAGTATGAAGGTTATTATGAGTATTTCAAACGTTATTATGCTTATTATTATGATTATTCTGATTATTATATGTCTAGGTATAATTATGATGTATATTATGGTCATCATTAAGATTATTATGGTTATTACCTTAATAACAATGATTATTAAGATTATTGCCATGACTATTCTGTTTATTATGATGATTACTATTATCATTATGGTTGCTAGTATGATTATTATGATCACCATTCTGATTATTATGGCTATTGTGATTTTTATGGCTATTATGACTATTATAATGATTATTACCATTATTTCCAAGTTCATTATTGTTATTATTACGACTATTATGATTATTATGGCTATTATGACTATTATGGTTGTTATGGCTAGTATAATGTATATTATGATTATTTCCAAACCCATTATGGTTATTATTATGATTATTATGATTATTACGGATCTTGGTATAATTATCATGGATATTATGATCATCATTAAGATTATTATGGTTACTATGATTATTGTGATTATTGCTATGCTTATTAACATTACAATTACGATTATTATGATTATTGTAGTTATTATGATGATCACTATGATTATTATGGTTGTTAGTATGAATATTAGGATCAACATTCAGATTATTATGGCTATTATGATTTTTATGGTTATTATAGCTATTCTAATGATAAATATGATTATTTCCAAGTTTATTATGGTTATTATTATGACTATTATGATTATTATAGTTATTATGATTATTATGATTATTATGGCTAGTATAATGTATATTATGATTATTTCCAAACCCATTATGGTTATTATTATGATCATTATGATTATTACGGATCTTGGTATAATTATCATGGATATTATGATCATCATTAAGATTATTATGGTTACTATGATTATTGTGATTATGCTATGCTTATTAACATTACAATTACGATTATTATGATTATTGTAGTTATTATGATAATCACTATGATTATTATGGTTGTTAGTATGATTATTAGGATCAACATTCAGATTATTATGGCTATTATGATTTTTATGGTTATTATAGCTATTGTAATGATAAATATGATTATTTCCAAGTTTATTATGGTTATTATTATGACTATTATGATTATTATAGTTATTATGATTATTATGACTATTATGGCTGGTATAATACTTATTATGATTATTTCAAAGCTTATTATGGTTATTACTATAATTATTATGATTATTATGGTTATTATGATTATAATGGCTTCTATGGCTAGTATAACGGTTATTATGATTATTTCAAAGCTAATTATGTTTATTATTATGGTTACTATGATTATTATGGATCTTGGTATAATTATGATGAATGTAATGATCATCATTAAGATCATTATGGTTATTGCGATTATTATGACTATTATGATTACTCTAGTTATTATGATTATTATGGTTATTATGGCTAGTATGAAGGTTATTATGAGTATTTCAAAGCTTATTATGCTTATTATTATGATTATTCTGACTATTATATGTCTAGGTATTATTATGATGTATATTATGGTCATCATTAAGATTATTATGGTTATTACGTTAATAACAATGATTATTAAGATTATTTCCATGAATATTCTGTTTATTATGATGATTACTATGATCATTATGGTTGTTAGTATGATTATTATGATCACGATTCTGATTATTATGTCTATTGTGATTTTTATGGCTATTATGACTATTATAATGATTATTACGATTATTTCCTAGTTCCTTATTGTTATTATTACGACTATTATGATTATTATGGCTATTATGACTATTATGGTTGATATGGCTAGTATAATGTATATTATGATTATTTCCGAACCCATTATGGTTATTATTATGATTATTATTTTTACTACGGATCTTGGTATAATTATCATGGATATTATGATCATCATTAAGATTATTATGGTTACTATGATTATTGTGATTATTGCTATGCTTATTAACATTACAATTACGATTATTATGATTATTGTAGTTATTATGATGATCACTATGATTATTATGGTTGTCAGTATGATTATTAGGATCAACATTCAGATTATTATGGCTATTATGATCTTTATGGTTAGTATTGCTATTATAATGATAAATATGATTATTTCCATGTTTATTATGGGTATTATTATGACTAGTATGATTATTATAGTTATTATGATTATTATGGCTAGTATAATGCTTATTATGATTTTTTCCGAGCTTATTATGGTTATTACTATAATTATTATGGTTATTATGGTTATTATGATTATTATGGTTACTATGGCTAGTATAACGGTTATTATGATTATTTCAAAACATATTATGTTTATTATTATGGTTACTATGATTATTATGGATCTTGGTATAATTATGATGAATATCATGATCATCATTAAGATCATTATGGTTATTGCGATTATTATGACTATTATGATTATTCTAGTTATTATGATTATGATGGTTATTATGGCTAGTATAAAGGTTATTATGTTTATTTCAAAGCTTATTATGGTTATTATTATAATTATTATGATTATTGTGGTATTATGATTAGTATGGTTACTATGGCTAGTATAACGGTTATTATGATTATTTCAAAGCTTATTATGTTTATTATTATGATTACTCTGATTATTATATGTCTAGGTATAATTATGATGAATATTATGGTCATCATTAAGATCATCATGGTTATTACGATGATTATGGTTATTACGTTAATAATAATGGTTATTAAGATTATTTCCATGACTATTCTGTTTATTATGATGATTACTATGATCATTATGGTTGTTAGTATGATTATTATGATCACCATCCTGATTATTATGGCTATTGTGATTTTTATGGCTATTATGACTATTATAATGATTATTAGGATTATTTCCAAGTTCCTTATTGTTGTTAATACGACTATTATGATTATTATGGCTATTATGACTATTATGGTTGTTATGGCTAGTATAAAGTATATTATGGTTATTTCCGGACCCATTATGGTTATTATTATGATTATTATGATTATTACGGATCTTGGTATAATTATCATGGATATTATGATCATCATTAAGATTATTATGGTTACTATGATTATTGTGATTATTGCTATGCTTATTAACATTACAATTACGATTATTATGATTATTGTAGTTATTATGATAATCACTATGATTATTATGGTTGTTAGTATGATTATTAGGATCAACATTCAGAATATTATGGCTATTATGATTTTTATGGTTATTATAGCTATTGTAATGATAAATATGATTATTTCCAAGTTTATTATGGTTATTATTATGACTATTATGATTATTATAGTTATTATGATTATTATGACTATTATGGCTAGTATAATACTTATGATGATTATTTCCAAGCTTATTATGGTTATTAATATAATTATTATGATTATTATAGTTATTATGATTATTATGGTTACTATGGCTAGTCTAACGGTTATTATGATTATTTCAAAGCTTATTATGGTTATTACTATAATTATTATGATTATTATGGTTATTATGATTATTATGGTTACTATGGCTAGTATAACGGTTATTATGATTATTTCAAAGCTTATTATGTTATTATTATGCTTAATATGCTTATTATGGATCTTGGTATAATTATGATGAATATTATGGTCATCATTAAGATCATTATGGTTATTACGATGATTATGGTTATTACGATAATCATAATGAATATTAAGATTATTTCCATGCCTATTCTGTTTATTATGATGATTACTATGATCATTATGATTGTTAGTATGATTATTATGACCACCATTCAGATTATTACGGCTATTGTGATTTATATGGCTATTATGACTATTATTATGATTATTACGATTATTTCCTAGTTCATTATTGTTATTATTACGACTATTATGATTATTATGGCTATTATGACTATTATGGTTGTTATGGCTAGTATAAAGTATATTATGGTTATTTCGGACCCGTTATGGTTATTATTATGATTATTATGATTATTACGGATCTTGGTATAATTATCATGGATATTATGATCATCATTAAGATTATTATGGTTACTATGATTATTGTGATTATTGCTATGCTTATTAACATTACAATTACGATTATTATGATTATTGTAGTTATTATGATGATCACTATGATTATTATGGTTGTCAGTATGATTATTAGGATCAACATTCAGATTATTATGGCTATTATGATCTTTATGGTTATTATTGCTATTATAATGATAAATATGATTATTTCCAAGTTTATTATGGGTATTATTATGACTAGTATGATTATTATAGTTATTATGATTATTATGGCTAGTATAATGCTTATTATGATTATTTCCGAGCTTATTATGGTTATTACTATAATTATTATGGTTATTATGGTTATTATGATTATTATGGTTACTATGGCTAGTATAACGGTTATTATGATTATTTCAAAACATATTATGTTTATTATTATGGTTACTATGATTATTATGGATCTTGGTATAATTATGATGAATATCATGATCATCATTAAGATCATTATGGTTATTGCGATTATTATGACTATTATGATTATTCTAGTTATTATGATTATTATGGTTATTATGGCTAGTATAAAGGTTATTATGTTTATTTCAAAGCTTATTATGGTTATTATTATAATTATTATGATGATTATGGTTATTATGATTATTATGGCTTCTATGGCTAGTATAACGGTTATTATGATTATTTCAAAGCTTATTATGTTTATTATTATGGTTACTATGATTATTATGGATCTTGGTATAATTATGATGAATATAATGATCATCATTAAGATCATTATGGTTATTGCGATTATTATGACTATTATGATTACTCTAGTTATTATGATTATTATGGTTATTATGGCTAGTATGAAGGTTATTATGAGTATTTCAAAGCTTATTATGCTTATTATTATGATTATTCTGATTATTATGTGTCTAGGTATAATTATGATGTATATTATGGTCATCATTAAGATTATTATGGTTATTACGTTAATAACAATGATTATTAAGAATATTTCCATGACTATTCTGTTTATTATGATGACTACCATGATCATTATGGTTGCTAGTATGATTATTATGATCACCATCCTGATTATTATGGCTATTGTGATTTTTATGGCTATTATGACTATTATAATGATTATTAGGATTATTTCCAAGTTCCTTATTGTTGTTAATACGACTATTATGATTATTATGGCTATTATGACTATTATGGTTGTTATGGCTAGTATAAGTATATTATGGTTATTTCCGGACCCATTATGGTTATTATTATGATTATTATGATTATTACGGATCTTGGTATAATTATCATGGATATTATGATCATCATTAAGATTATTATGGTTACTATGATTATTGTGATTATTGCTATGCTTATTAACATTACAATTACGATTATTATGATTATTGTAGTTATTATGATAATCACTATGATTATTATGGTTGTTAGTATGATTATTAGGATCAACATTCAGAATATTATGGCTATTATGATTTTTATGGTTATTATAGCTATTGTAATGATAAATATGATTATTTCCAAGTTTATTATGGTTATTATTATGACTATTATGATTATTATAGTTATTATGATTATTATGACTATTATGGCTAGTATAATACTTATGATGATTATTTCCAAGCTTATTATGGTTATTAATATAATTATTATGATTATTATAGTTATTATGATTATTATGGTTACTATGCTAGTCTAACGGTTATTATGATTATTTCAAAGCTTATTATGGTTATTACTATAATTATTATGATTATTATGGTTATTATGATTATTATGGTTACTATGGCTAGTATAACGGTTATTATGATTATTTCAAAGCTTATTATGTTTATTATTATGCTTAATATGCTTATTATGGATCTTGGTATAATTATGATGAATATTATGGTCATCATTAAGATCATTATGGTTATTACGATGATTATGGTTATTACGATAATCATAATGAATATTAAGATTATTTCCATGCCTATTCTGTTTATTATGATGATTACTATGATCATTATGATTGTTAGTATATGATTATTATGACCACCATTCAGATTATTACGGCTATTGTGATTTATATGGCTATTATGACTATTATTATGATTATTACGATTATTTCCTAGTTCATTATTGTTATTATTACGACTATTATGATTATTATGGCTATTATGACTATTATGGTTGTTATGGCTAGTATAAAGTATATTATGGTTATTTCCGGACCCGTTATGGTTATTATTATGATTATTATGATTATTACGGATCTTGGTATAATTATCATGGATATTATGATCATCATTAAGATTATTATGGTTACTATGATTATTGTGATTATTGCTATGCTTATTAACATTACAATTACGATTATTATGATTATTGTAGTTATTATGATGATCACTATGATTATTATGGTTGTCAGTATGATTATTAGGATCAACATTCAGATTATTATGGCTATTATGATCTTTATGGTTATTATTGCTATTATAATGATAAATATGATTATTTCCAAGTTTATTATGGGTATTATTATGACTAGTATGATTATTATAGTTATTATGATTATTATGGCTAGTATAATGCTTATTATGATTATTTCCGAGCTTATTATGGTTATTACTATAATTATTATGGTTATTATGGTTATTATGATTATTATGGTTACTATGGCTAGTATAACGGTTATTATGATTATTTCAAAACATATTATGTTTATTATTATGGTTACTATGATTATTATGGATCTTGGTATAATTATGATGAATATCATGATCATCATTAAGATCATTATGGTTATTGCGATTATTATGACTATTATGATTATTCTAGTTATTATGATTATTATGGTTATTATGGCTAGTATAAAGGTTATTATGTTTATTTCAAAGCTTATTATGGTTATTATTATAATTATTATGATGATTATGGTTATTATGATTATTATGGCTTCTATGGCTAGTATAACGGTTATTATGATTATTTCAAAGCTTATTATGTTTATTATTATGGTTACTATGATTATTATGGATCTTGGTATAATTATGATGAATATAATGATCATCATTAAGATCATTATGGTTATTGCGATTATTATGACTATTATGATTACTCTAGTTATTATGATTATTATGGTTATTATGGCTAGTATGAAGGTTATTATGAGTATTTCAAAGCTTATTATGCTTATTATTATGATTATTCTGATTATTATGTGTCTAGGTATAATTATGATGTATATTATGGTCATCATTAAGATTATTATGGTTATTACGTTAATAACAATGATTATTAAGAATATTTCCATGACTATTCTGTTTATTATGATGACTACCATGATCATTATGGTTGCTAGTATGATTATTATGATCACCATTCTGATTATTATGGCCATTGTGATTTTTATGGCTATTATGACTATTATAATGATTATTACCATTATTTCCAAGTTTATTATTGTTATTATTACGACTATTATGATTATTATGGCTATTATGACTATTATGGTTGTTATGGCAGGTATAATGTATATTATGATTATTTCCGAACACATTAGGGTTATTATTATGATTATTATGATTATTACGGATCTTGGTATAATTATCATGGATATTATGATCATCATTAAGATTATTATGGTTACTATGATTATTGTGATTATTGCTATGCTTATTAACATTACAATTACGATTATTATGATTATTGTAGTTATTATGATGATCACTATGATTATTATGGTTGTTAGTATGATTATTAGGATCAACATTCAGATTATTATGGCTATTATGATCTTTATGGTTATTATTGCTATTATAATGATAAATATGGTTATTTCCAAGTTTATTATGGGTATTATTATGACTAGTACGATTATTATAGTTATTATGATTATTATGATTATTATGGCTAGTATAATACTTATGATGATTATTTCCAAGCTTATTATGGTTATTAATATAATTATTATGATGATTATGGTTATTATGATTATTATGGCTTCTATGGCTAGTATAACGGTTATTATGATTATTTCAAAGCTTATTATGTTTATTATTATGGTTACTATGATTATTATGGATCTTGGTATAATTATGATGAATATAATGATCATCATTAAGATCATTATGGTTATTGCGATTATTATGACTATTATGATTACTCTAGTTATTATGATTACTATGGTTATTATGGCTAGTATGAAGGTTATTATGAGTATTTCAAAGCTTATCATGCTTATTATTATGATTATTCTGATTATTATATGTCTAGGTATAATTATGATGTATATTATGGTCATCATTAAGATTATTATGGTTATTACGTTAATAACAATGATTATTAAGATTATTTCCATGACTATTCTGTTTATTATGATGACTACCATGATCATTATGGTTGCTAGTATGATTATTATGATCACCATTCTGATTATTATGGCTATTGTGATTTATATGGCTATTATGACTATTATTATGATTATTACGATTATTTCCTAGTTCATTATTGTTATTATTACGACTATTATGATTATTATGGCTATTATGACTATTATGGTTGTTATGGCTAGTATAAAGTATATTATGGTTATTACCGGACCCATTATGGTTATTATTATGATTATTATGATTATTACGGATCTTGGTATAATTATCATGGATATTATGATCATCATTAAGATTATTATGGTTACTATGATTATTGTGATTATTGCTATGCTTATTAACATTACAATTACGATTATTATGATTATTGTAGTTATTATGATGATCACTATGATTATTATGGTTGTCAGTATGATTATTAGGATCAACATTCAGATTATTATGGCTATTATGATCTTTATGGTTATTATTGCTATTATAATGATAAATATGATTATTTCCAAGTTTATTATGGGTATTATTATGACTAGTATGATTATTATAGTTATTATGATTATTATGGCTAGTATAATGCTTATTATGATTATTTCCGAGCTTATTATGGTTATTACTATAATTATTATGGGTATTATGGTTATTATGATTATTATGGTTACTATGGCTAGTATAACGGTTATTATGATTATTTCAAAACTTATTATGTTTATTATTATGGTTACTATGATTATTATGGATCTTGGTATAATTATGATGAATATCATGATCATCATTAAGATCATTATGGTTATTGCGATTATTATGACTATTATGATTATTCTAGTTATTATGATAATTATGGTTATTATGGCTAGTATAAAGGTTATTATGTTTATTTCAAAGCTTATTATGGTTATTATTATAATTATTATGATTATTATGGTTATTATGATTAGTATGGTTACTATGGCTAGTATAACGGTTATTATGGTTATTTCAAAGCTTATTATGTTTATTGTTATGATTACTCTGATTATTATATGTCTAGGTATAATTATGATGAATATTATGGTCATCATTAAGATCATCATGGTTATTACGATGATTATGGTTATTACGTTAATAATAATGGTTATTAAGATTATTTCCATGACTATTCTGTTTATTATGATGATTACTATGATCATTATGGTTGTTAGTATGATTATTATGATCACCATTCTGATTATTATGGCTATTGTGATTTTTATGGCTATTATGACTATTATAATGATTATTAGGGTTATTTCCAAGTTCATTATTGTTGTTAATACGACTATTATGAGTATTATGGCTATTATGACTATTATGGTTGTTATGGCAAGTATAATGTATATTATGATTATTTCCGAACACATTAGGGTTTTTATTATGATTATTATGATTATTACGGATCTTGGTATAATTATCATGGATATTATGATCATCATTAAGATTATTATGGTTACTATGATTATTGTGATTATTGCTATGCTTATTAACATTACAATTACGATTATTATGATTATTGTAGTTATTATGATAATCACTATGATTATTATGGTTGTTAGTATGATTATTAGGATCAACATTCAGATTATTATGGCTATTATGATTTTTATGGTTATTATAGCTATTGTAATGATAAATATGATTATTTCCAAGTTTATTATGGTTATTATTATGACTATTATGATTATTATAGTTATTATGATTATTATGACTATTATGGCTGGTATAATACTTATGATGATTATTTCCAAGCTTATTATGGTTATTAATATAATTATTATGATGATTATGGTTATTATGATTATTATGGCTTCTATGGCTAGTATAACGGTTATTATGATTATTTCAAAGCTAATTATGTTTATTATTATGGTTACTATGATTATTATGGATCTTGGTATAATTATGATGAATGTAATGATCATCATTAAGATCATTATGGTTATTGCGATTATTATGACTATTATGATTACTCTAGTTATTATGATTATTATGGTTATTATGGCTAGTATGAAGGTTATTATGAGTATTTCAAACGTTATTATGCTTATTATTATGA
Source organism: Calliopsis andreniformis (assembly GCF_051401765.1). Taxonomy (NCBI): domain Eukaryota; kingdom Metazoa; phylum Arthropoda; class Insecta; order Hymenoptera; family Andrenidae; genus Calliopsis; species Calliopsis andreniformis. The sequence continues at coordinate 168,999 of NW_027480641.1, read as the reverse complement.
TTATTCTGATTATTATATGTCTAGGTATAATTATGATGTATATTATGGTCATCATTAAGATTATTATGGTTATTACCTTAATAACAATGATTATTAAGATTATTGCCATGACTATTCTGTTTATTATGATGATTACTATTATCATTATGGTTGCTAGTATGATTATTATGATCACCATTCTGATTATTATGGCTATTGTGATTTTTATGGCTATTATGACTATTATAATGATTATTACCATTATTTCCAAGTTCATTATTGTTATTATTACGACTATTATGATTATTATGGCTATTATGACTATTATGGTTGTTATGGCTAGTATAATGTATATTATGATTATTTCCAAACCCATTATGGTTATTATTATGATTATTATGATTATTACGGATCTTGGTATAATTATCATGGATATTATGATCATCATTAAGATTATTATGGTTACTATGATTATTGTGATTATTGCTATGCTTATTAACATTACAATTACGATTATTATGATTATTGTAGTTATTATGATGATCACTATGATTATTATGGTTGTTAGTATGAATATTAGGATCAACATTCAGATTATTATGGCTATTATGATTTTTATGGTTATTATAGCTATTCTAATGATAAATATGATTATTTCCAAGTTTATTATGGTTATTATTATGACTATTATGATTATTATAGTTATTATGATTATTATGATTATTATGGCTAGTATAATGTATATTATGATTATTTCCAAACCCATTATGGTTATTATTATGATCATTATGATTATTACGGATCTTGGTATAATTATCATGGATATTATGATCATCATTAAGATTATTATGGTTACTATGATTATTGTGATTATTGCTATGCTTATTAACATTACAATTACGATTATTATGATTATTGTAGTTATTATGATAATCACTATGATTATTATGGTTGTTAGTATGATTATTAGGATCAACATTCAGATTATTATGGCTATTATGATTTTTATGGTTATTATAGCTATTGTAATGATAAATATGATTATTTCCAAGTTTATTATGGTTATTATTATGACTATTATGATTATTATAGTTATTATGATTATTATGACTATTATGGCTGGTATAATACTTATGATGATTATTTCCAAGCTTATTATGGTTATTAATATAATTATTATGATGATTATGGTTATTATGATTATTATGGCTTCTATGGCTAGTATAACGGTTATTATGATTATTTCAAAGCTAATTATGTTTATTATTATGGTTACTATGATTATTATGGATCTTGGTATAATTATGATGAATGTAATGATCATCATTAAGATCATTATGGTTATTGCGATTATTATGACTATTATGATTACTCTAGTTATTATGATTATTATGGTTATTATGGCTAGTATGAAGGTTATTATGAGTATTTCAAAGGTTATTATGCTTATTATTATGATTATTCTGATTATTATATGTCTAGGTATAATTATGATGTATATTATGGTCATCATTAAGATTATTATGGTTATTACGTTAATAACAATGATTATTAAGATTATTGCCATGACTATTCTGTTTATTATGATGATTACTATGATCATTATGGTTGCTAGTATGATTATTATGATCACCATTCTGATTATTATGGCTATTGTGATTTTTATGGCTATTATGACTATTATAATGATTATTACCATTATTTCCAAGTTCATTATTGTTATTATTACGACTATTATGAGTATTATGGCTATTATGACTATTATGGTTGTTATGGCAAGTATAATGTATATTATGATTATTTCCGAACACATTAGGGTTTTTATTATGATTATTATGATTATTATGGATCTTGGTATAATTATCATGGATATTATGATCATCATTAAGATTATTATGGTTACTATGATTATTGTGATTATTGCTATGCTTATTAACATTACAATTACGATTATTATGATTATTGTAGTTATTATGATGATCACTGTGATCATTATGGTTGTTAGTATGATTATTAGGATCAACATTCAGATTATTATGGCTATTATGATTTTTATGGTTATTATTGCTATTATAATGATAAATATGATTATTTCCAAGTTTATTACGGTTATTATTATCACTATGATGATTATTATAGTTATTATGATTATTATGGTTGCTATGGCTAGTATAACGGTTATTATGATTATTTCAAAGCTTATTATGGTTATTACTATAATTATTATGATTATTATGTTTATTATGATTATTATGGTTACTATGGCTAGTATAACGGTTATTATGATTATTTCGACGCTTATTATGTTTATTATTATGGTTACTCTTTCTTATTATGGATCTTGGTATAATTATGATGAATATCATGATCATCATTAAGATCATTATGGTTATTGCGATTATTATGACTATTATGATTATTCTAGTTATTATGATTATTATGGTTATTATGGCTAGTATAAAGGTTATTATTATTATTTCAAAGCTTATTATGTTTATTATTATGATTACTCTGATTATTATTTGTCTTAGTATAATTATGATGAATATTATGGTCATCATTGAGATCATTATGGTTATTAAGGTGATTATGGTTATTACGTTAATAATAACCATTATTAAGATTATTTCCATGACTATTCTGTTTATTATGATGACTACCATGATCATTATGGTTGCTAGTATGATTATTATGATCACTATTCTGATTATTATGGCTATTGTGATTTATATGGCTATTATGACTATTATTATGATTATTACGATTATTTCCTAGTTCATTATTGTTATTATTACGACTATTATGATTATTATGGCTATTATGACTATTATGGTTGTTATGGCTAGTATAAAGTATATTATTTTTATTTCCGGACCCATTATGGTTATTATTATGATTATTATGAATATTACGGATCTTGGTATAATTATCATGGATATTATGATCATCATTAAGATTATTATGGTTACTATGATTATTGTGATTATTGCTATGCTTATTAACATTACAATTACGATTATTATGATTATTGTAGTTATTATGATGATCACTATGATTATTATGGTTGTCAGTATGATTATTATGATCAACATTCAGGTTATTATGGCTGTTATGATCTTTATGGTTATTATTGCTATTATAATGATAAATATGATTATTTCCAAGTTTATTATGGGTATTATTATGACTAGTATGATTATTATAGTTATTATGATTAGTATGATTATTATGGCTAGTATAATACTTATGATGATTATTTCCAAGCTTATTATGGTTATTAATATAATTATTATGATGATTATGGTTATTATGATTATAATGGCTTCTATGGCTAGTATAACGGTTATTATGATTATTTCAAAGCTAATTATGTTTATTATTATGGTTACTATGATTATTATGGATCTTGGTATAATTATGATGAATGTAATGATCATCATTAAGATCATTATGGTTATTGCGATTATTATGACTATTATGATTACTCTAGTTATTATGATTATTATGGTTATTATGGCTAGTATGAAGGTTATTATGAGTATTTCAAAGCTTATTATGCTTATTATTATGATTATTCTGACTATTATATGTCTAGGTATTATTATGATGTATATTATGGTCATCATTAAGATTATTATGGTTATTACGTTAATAACAATGATTATTAAGATTATTTCCATGAATATTCTGTTTATTATGATGATTACTATGATCATTATGGTTGTTAGTATGATTATTATGATCACGATTCTGATTATTATGTCTATTGTGATTTTTATGGCTATTATGACTATTATAATGATTATTACGATTATTTCCTAGTTCCTTATTGTTATTATTACGACTATTATGATTATTATGGCTATTATGACTATTATGGTTGATATGGCTAGTATAATGTATATTATGATTATTTCCGAACCCATTATGGTTATTATTATGATTATTATTTTTACTACGGATCTTGGTATAATTATCATGGATATTATGATCATCATTAAGATTATTATGGTTACTATGATTATTGTGATTATTGCTATGCTTATTAACATTACAATTACGATTATTATGATTATTGTAGTTATTATGATGATCACTATGATTATTATGGTTGTCAGTATGATTATTAGGATCAACATTCAGATTATTATGGCTATTATGATCTTTATGGTTAGTATTGCTATTATAATGATAAATATGATTATTTCCATGTTTATTATGGGTATTATTATGACTAGTATGATTATTATAGTTATTATGATTATTATGGCTAGTATAATGCTTATTATGATTATTTCCGAGCTTATTATGGTTATTACTATAATTATTATGGTTATTATGGTTATTATGATTATTATGGTTACTATGGCTAGTATAACGGTTATTATGATTATTTCAAAACATATTATGTTTATTATTATGGTTACTATGATTATTATGGATCTTGGTATAATTATGATGAATATCATGATCATCATTAAGATCATTATGGTTATTGCGATTATTATGACTATTATGATTATTCTAGTTATTATGATTATGATGGTTATTATGGCTAGTATAAAGGTTATTATGTTTATTTCAAAGCTTATTATGGTTATTATTATAATTATTATGATTATTGTGGTTATTATGATTAGTATGGTTACTATGGCTAGTATAACGGTTATTATGATTATTTCAAAGCTTATTATGTTTATTATTATGATTACTCTGATTATTATATGTCTAGGTATAATTATGATGAATATTATGGTCATCATTAAGATCATCATGGTTATTACGATGATTATGGTTATTACGTTAATAATAATGGTTATTAAGATTATTTCCATGACTATTCTGTTTATTATGATGATTACTATGATCATTATGGTTGTTAGTATGATTATTATGATCACCATCCTGATTATTATGGCTATTGTGATTTTTATGGCTATTATGACTATTATAATGATTATTAGGATTATTTCCAAGTTCCTTATTGTTGTTAATACGACTATTATGATTATTATGGCTATTATGACTATTATGGTTGTTATGGCTAGTATAAAGTATATTATGGTTATTTCCGGACCCATTATGGTTATTATTATGATTATTATGATTATTACGGATCTTGGTATAATTATCATGGATATTATGATCATCATTAAGATTATTATGGTTACTATGATTATTGTGATTATTGCTATGCTTATTAACATTACAATTACGATTATTATGATTATTGTAGTTATTATGATAATCACTATGATTATTATGGTTGTTAGTATGATTATTAGGATCAACATTCAGAATATTATGGCTATTATGATTTTTATGGTTATTATAGCTATTGTAATGATAAATATGATTATTTCCAAGTTTATTATGGTTATTATTATGACTATTATGATTATTATAGTTATTATGATTATTATGACTATTATGGCTAGTATAATACTTATGATGATTATTTCCAAGCTTATTATGGTTATTAATATAATTATTATGATTATTATAGTTATTATGATTATTATGGTTACTATGGCTAGTCTAACGGTTATTATGATTATTTCAAAGCTTATTATGGTTATTACTATAATTATTATGATTATTATGGTTATTATGATTATTATGGTTACTATGGCTAGTATAACGGTTATTATGATTATTTCAAAGCTTATTATGTTTATTATTATGCTTAATATGCTTATTATGGATCTTGGTATAATTATGATGAATATTATGGTCATCATTAAGATCATTATGGTTATTACGATGATTATGGTTATTACGATAATCATAATGAATATTAAGATTATTTCCATGCCTATTCTGTTTATTATGATGATTACTATGATCATTATGATTGTTAGTATGATTATTATGACCACCATTCAGATTATTACGGCTATTGTGATTTATATGGCTATTATGACTATTATTATGATTATTACGATTATTTCCTAGTTCATTATTGTTATTATTACGACTATTATGATTATTATGGCTATTATGACTATTATGGTTGTTATGGCTAGTATAAAGTATATTATGGTTATTTCCGGACCCGTTATGGTTATTATTATGATTATTATGATTATTACGGATCTTGGTATAATTATCATGGATATTATGATCATCATTAAGATTATTATGGTTACTATGATTATTGTGATTATTGCTATGCTTATTAACATTACAATTACGATTATTATGATTATTGTAGTTATTATGATGATCACTATGATTATTATGGTTGTCAGTATGATTATTAGGATCAACATTCAGATTATTATGGCTATTATGATCTTTATGGTTATTATTGCTATTATAATGATAAATATGATTATTTCCAAGTTTATTATGGGTATTATTATGACTAGTATGATTATTATAGTTATTATGATTATTATGGCTAGTATAATGCTTATTATGATTATTTCCGAGCTTATTATGGTTATTACTATAATTATTATGGTTATTATGGTTATTATGATTATTATGGTTACTATGGCTAGTATAACGGTTATTATGATTATTTCAAAACATATTATGTTTATTATTATGGTTACTATGATTATTATGGATCTTGGTATAATTATGATGAATATCATGATCATCATTAAGATCATTATGGTTATTGCGATTATTATGACTATTATGATTATTCTAGTTATTATGATTATTATGGTTATTATGGCTAGTATAAAGGTTATTATGTTTATTTCAAAGCTTATTATGGTTATTATTATAATTATTATGATGATTATGGTTATTATGATTATTATGGCTTCTATGGCTAGTATAACGGTTATTATGATTATTTCAAAGCTTATTATGTTTATTATTATGGTTACTATGATTATTATGGATCTTGGTATAATTATGATGAATATAATGATCATCATTAAGATCATTATGGTTATTGCGATTATTATGACTATTATGATTACTCTAGTTATTATGATTATTATGGTTATTATGGCTAGTATGAAGGTTATTATGAGTATTTCAAAGCTTATTATGCTTATTATTATGATTATTCTGATTATTATGTGTCTAGGTATAATTATGATGTATATTATGGTCATCATTAAGATTATTATGGTTATTACGTTAATAACAATGATTATTAAGAATATTTCCATGACTATTCTGTTTATTATGATGACTACCATGATCATTATGGTTGCTAGTATGATTATTATGATCACCATTCTGATTATTATGGCCATTGTGATTTTTATGGCTATTATGACTATTATAATGATTATTACCATTATTTCCAAGTTTATTATTGTTATTATTACGACTATTATGATTATTATGGCTATTATGACTATTATGGTTGTTATGGCAGGTATAATGTATATTATGATTATTTCCGAACACATTAGGGTTATTATTATGATTATTATGATTATTACGGATCTTGGTATAATTATCATGGATATTATGATCATCATTAAGATTATTATGGTTACTATGATTATTGTGATTATTGCTATGCTTATTAACATTACAATTACGATTATTATGATTATTGTAGTTATTATGATAATCACTATGATTATTATGGTTGTTAGTATGATTATTAGGATCAACATTCAGATTATTATGGCTATTATGATTTTTATGGTTATTATAGCTATGGTAATGATAAATATGATTATTTCCAAGTTTATTATGGTTATTATAATGACTATTATGATTATTATAGTTATTATGATTATTATGGTTACTATGGCTAGTATAACGGTTATTATGATTATTTCAAGGCTTATTATGGTTATTACTATAATTATTATGATCATTATGGTTATTATGATTATTATGGTTACTATGGCTAGTATAACGGTTATTATGATTATTTCAAAGCTTATTATGTTTATTATTATGGTTACTATGCTTATTATGGATCTTGGTATAATTATGATGAATATCATGATCATCATTAAGATCATTATGGTTATTGCGATTATTATGACTATTATGATTATTCTAGTTATTATGATTATTATGGTTATTATGGCTAGTATAAAGGTTATTATTATTATTTCAAAGCTTATTATGTTTATTATTATGATTACTCTGATTATTATTTGTCTTAGTATAATTATGATGTATATTATGGTCATCATTAAGATTATTATGGTTATTACGTTAATAACAATGATTATTAAGATTATTTCCATGACTATTCTGTTTATTATGATGATTACTATGATCATTATGGCTGTTAGTATGATTATTATGATCACCATTCTGATTATTATGGCTATTGTGATTTATATGGCTATTATGACTATTATTATGGTTATTACGATTATTTCCTTGTTCATTATTGTTATTATTATGGCTATTATGACTATTATGGTTGATATGGCTAGTATAATGTATATTATGGTTATTTCCGAACCCCTTATGGTTATTATTATGATTATTATGATTATTACGAATCTTGGTATAATTATCATGGATATTATGATCATCATTAAGATTATTATGGTTACTATGATTATTGTGATTATTGCTATGCTTATTAACATTACAATTACGATTATTATGATTATTGTAGTTATTATGATGATCACTATGATTATTATGGTTGTTAGTATGATTATTAGGATCAACATTCAGATTATTATGGCTATTATGATCTTTATGGTTATTATTGCTATTATAATGATAAATATGGTTATTTCCAAGTTTATTATGGGTATTATTATGACTAGTACGATTATTATAGTTATTATGATTATTATGATTATTATGGCTAGTATAATACTTATGATGATTATTTCCAAGCTTATTATGGTTATTAATATAATTATTATGATGATTATGGTTATTATGATTATTATGGCTTCTATGGCTAGTATAACGGTTATTATGATTATTTCAAAGCTTATTATGTTTATTATTATGGTTACTATGATTATTATGGATCTTGGTATAATTATGATGAATATAATGATCATCATTAAGATCATTATGGTTATTGCGATTATTATGACTATTATGATTACTCTAGTTATTATGATTACTATGGTTATTATGGCTAGTATGAAGGTTATTATGAGTATTTCAAAGCTTATCATGCTTATTATTATGATTATTCTGATTATTATATGTCTAGGTATAATTATGATGTATATTATGGTCATCATTAAGATTATTATGGTTATTACGTTAATAACAATGATTATTAAGATTATTTCCATGACTATTCTGTTTATTATGATGACTACCATGATCATTATGGTTGCTAGTATGATTATTATGATCACCATTCTGATTATTATGGCTATTGTGATTTATATGGCTATTATGACTATTATTATGATTATTACGATTATTTCCTAGTTCATTATTGTTATTATTACGACTATTATGATTATTATGGCTATTATGACTATTATGGTTGTTATGGCTAGTATAAAGTATATTATGGTTATTACCGGACCCATTATGGTTATTATTATGATTATTATGATTATTACGGATCTTGGTATAATTATCATGGATATTATGATCATCATTAAGATTATTATGGTTACTATGATTATTGTGATTATTGCTATGCTTATTAACATTACAATTACGATTATTATGATTATTGTAGTTATTATGATGATCACTATGATTATTATGGTTGTCAGTATGATTATTAGGATCAACATTCAGATTATTATGGCTATTATGATCTTTATGGTTATTATTGCTATTATAATGATAAATATGATTATTTCCAAGTTTATTATGGGTATTATTATGACTAGTATGATTATTATAGTTATTATGATTATTATGGCTAGTATAATGCTTATTATGATTATTTCCGAGCTTATTATGGTTATTACTATAATTATTATGGGTATTATGGTTATTATGATTATTATGGTTACTATGGCTAGTATAACGGTTATTATGATTATTTCAAAACTTATTATGTTTATTATTATGGTTACTATGATTATTATGGATCTTGGTATAATTATGATGAATATCATGATCATCATTAAGATCATTATGGTTATTGCGATTATTATGACTATTATGATTATTCTAGTTATTATGATAATTATGGTTATTATGGCTAGTATAAAGGTTATTATGTTTATTTCAAAGCTTATTATGGTTATTATTATAATTATTATGATTATTATGGTTATTATGATTAGTATGGTTACTATGGCTAGTATAACGGTTATTATGGTTATTTCAAAGCTTATTATGTTTATTGTTATGATTACTCTGATTATTATATGTCTAGGTATAATTATGATGAATATTATGGTCATCATTAAGATCATCATGGTTATTACGATGATTATGGTTATTACGTTAATAATAATGGTTATTAAGATTATTTCCATGACTATTCTGTTTATTATGATGATTTCTATGATCATTATGGTTGTTAGTATGATTATTATGATCACCATTCTGATTATTATGGCTATTGTGATTTTTATGGCTATTATGACTATTATAATGATTATTAGGATTATTTCCAAGTTCATTATTGTTGTTAATACGACTATTATGAGTATTATGGCTATTATGACTATTATGGTTGTTATGGCAAGTATAATGTATATTATGATTATTTCCGAACACATTAGGGTTTTTATTATGATTATTATGATTATTACGGATCTTGGTATAATTATCATGGATATTATGATCATCATTAAGATTATTATGGTTACTATGATTATTGTGATTATTGCTATGCTTATTAACATTACAATTACGATTATTATGATTATTGTAGTTATTATGATAATCACTATGATTATTATGGTTGTTAGTATGATTATTAGGATCAACATTCAGATTATTATGGCTATTATGATTTTTATGGTTATTATAGCTATTGTAATGATAAATATGATTATTTCCAAGTTTATTATGGTTATTATTATGACTATTATGATTATTATAGTTATTATGATTATTATGACTATTATGGCTGGTATAATACTTATGATGATTATTTCCAAGCTTATTATGGTTATTAATATAATTATTATGATGATTATGGTTATTATGATTATTATGGCTTCTATGGCTAGTATAACGGTTATTATGATTATTTCAAAGCTAATTATGTTTATTATTATGGTTACTATGATTATTATGGATCTTGGTATAATTATGATGAATGTAATGATCATCATTAAGATCATTATGGTTATTGCGATTATTATGACTATTATGATTACTCTAGTTATTATGATTATTATGGTTATTATGGCTAGTATGAAGGTTATTATGAGTATTTCAAACGTTATTATGCTTATTATTATGATTATTCTGATTATTATATGTCTAGGTATAATTATGATGTATATTATGGTCATCATTAAGATTATTATGGTTATTACCTTAATAACAATGATTATTAAGATTATTGCCATGACTATTCTGTTTATTATGATGATTACTATGATCATTATGGTTGCTAGTATGATTATTATGATCACCATTCTGATTATTATGGCTATTGTGATTTTTATGGCTATTATGACTATTATAATGATTATTACCATTATTTCCAAGTTCATTATTGTTATTATTACGACTATTATGATTATTATGGCTATTATGACTATTATGGTTGTTATGGCTAGTATAATGTATATTATGATTATTTCCAAACCCATTATGGTTATTATTATGATTATTATGATTATTACGGATCTTGGTATAATTATCATGGATATTATGATCATCATTAAGATTATTATGGTTACTATGATTATTGTGATTATTGCTATGCTTATTAACATTACAATTACGATTATTATGATTATTGTAGTTATTATGATGATCACTATGATTATTATGGTTGTTAGTATGAATATTAGGATCAACATTCAGATTATTATGGCTATTATGATTTTTATGGTTATTATAGCTATTATAATGATAAATATGATTATTTCCAAGTTTATTATGGTTATTATTATGACTATTATGATTATTATAGTTATTATGATTATTATGATTATTATGGCTAGTATAATGTATATTATGATTATTTCCAAACCCATTATGGTTATTATTATGATCATTATGATTATTACGGATCTTGGTATAATTATCATGGATATTATGATCATCATTAAGATTATTATGGTTACTATGATTATTGTGATTATTGCTATGCTTATTAACATTACAATTACGATTATTATGATTATTGTAGTTATTATGATAATCACTATGATTATTATGGTTGTTAGTATGATTATTAGGATCAACATTCAGATTATTATGGCTATTATGATTTTTATGGTTATTATAGCTATTGTAATGATAAATATGATTATTTCCAAGTTTATTATGGTTATTATTATGACTATTATGATTATTATAGTTATTATGATTATTATGACTATTATGGCTGGTATAATACTTATGATGATTATTTCCAAGCTTATTATGGTTATTAATATAATTATTATGATGATTATGGTTATTATGATTATTATGGCTTCTATGGCTAGTATAACGGTTATTATGATTATTTCAAAGCTAATTATGTTTATTATTATGGTTACTATGATTATTATGGATCTTGGTATAATTATGATGAATGTAATGATCATCATTAAGATCATTATGGTTATTGCGATTATTATGACTATTATGATTACTCTAGTTATTATGATTATTATGGTTATTATGGCTAGTATGAAGGTTATTATGAGTATTTCAAAGGTTATTATGCTTATTATTATGATTATTCTGATTATTATATGTCTAGGTATAATTATGATGTATATTATGGTCATCATTAAGATTATTATGGTTATTACGTTAATAACAATGATTATTAAGATTATTGCCATGACTATTCTGTTTATTATGATGATTACTATGATCATTATGGTTGCTAGTATGATTATTATGATCACCATTCTGATTATTATGGCTATTGTGATTTTTATGGCTATTATGACTATTATAATGATTATTACCATTATTTCCAAGTTCATTATTGTTATTATTACGACTATTATGATTATTATGGCTATTATGACTATTATGGTTGTTATGGCAAGTATAAAGTATATTATGGTTATTTCCGGACCCATTATGGTTATTATTATGATTATTATGATTATTACGGATCTTGGTATAATTATCATGGATATTATGATCATCATTAAGATTATTATGGTTACTATGATTATTGTGATTATTGCTATGCTTATTAACATTACAATTACGATTATTATGATTATTGTAGTTATTATGATAATCACTATGATTATTATGGTTGTTAGTATGATTATTAGGATCAACATTCAGATTATTATGGCTATTATGATTTTTGTGGTTATTATAGCTATTGTAATGATAAATATGATTATTTCCAAGTTTATTATGGTTATTATAATGACTATTATGATTATTATAGTTATTATGATTATTATGACTATTATGGCTAGTATAATACTTATGATGATTATTTCCAAGCTTATTATGGTTATTAATATAATTATTATGATGATTATGGTTATTATGATTATTATGGCTTCTATGGCTAGTATAACGGTTATTATGACCATTTCAAAGCTTATTATGTTTATTATTATGGTTACTATGATTATTATGGATCTTGGTATAATTATTATGAATATAATGATCATCATTAAGATCATTATGGTTATTGCGATTATTATGACTATTATGATTACTCTAGTTATTATGATTATTATGGTTACTATGGCTAGTATAACGGTTATTATGATTATTTCAAAGCTTATTATGGTTATTACTATAATTATTATGATTATTATGGTTATTATGATTATTATGGTTACTATGGCTAGTATAACGGTTATTATGATTATTTCAAAGCTTATTATATTTATTATTATGGTTAATATGCTTATTATGGATCTTGGTATAATTATGATGAATATTATGGTCATCATTAAGATCATTATGGTTATTACGATGATTATGGTTATTACGATAATCATAATGAATATTAAGATTATTTCCATGCCTATTCTGTTTATTATGATGATTACTATGATCATTATGATTGTTAGTATGATTATTATGACCACCATTCAGATTATTACGGCTATTGTGATTTTTATTGCTATTATGGCTATTATAATGATTATTACGATTATTTCCAAGTTCATTATTGTTATTATTACGACTATTATGATTATTATGGCTATTATGACTATTATGGTTGTTATGGCAAGTATAAAGTATATTATGGTTATTTCCGGACCCATTATGGTTATTATTATGATTATTATGATTATTACGGATCTTGGTATAATTATCATGGATATTATGATCATCATTAAGATTATTATGGTTACTATGATTATTGTGATTATTGCTATGCTTATTAACATTGCAATTACGATTACTATGATTATTGTAGTTATTATGATGATCACTATGATTATTATGGTTGCTAGTATGATTATTATGATCACCATTCTGATTATTATGGCCATTGTGATTTTTATGGCTATTATGACTATTATGGTTGTTATGGCAAGTATAATGTATATTATGATTATTTCCGGACCCATTATGGTTATTATTATGATTATTATGATTATTACGGATCTTGGTATAATTATCATGGATATTATGATCATCATTAAGATTATTATGGTTACTATGATTATTGTGATTATTGCTATGCTTATTAACATTACAATTACGATTATTATGATTATTGTAGTTATTATGATGATCACTATGATTATTATGGTTGTCAGTATGATTATTAGGATCAACATTCAGATTATTATGGCTATTATGATCTTTATGGTTATTATTGCTATTATAATGATAAATATGATTATTTCCAAGTTTATTATGGGTATTATTATGACTAGTATGATTATTATAGTTATTATGATTATTATGGCTAGTATAATGCTTATTATGATTATTTCCGAGCTTATTATGGTTATTACTATAATTATTATGGGTATTATGGTTATTATGATTATTATGGTTACTATGGCTAGTATAACGGTTATTATGATTATTTCAAAACTTATTATGTTTATTATTATGGTTACTATGATTATTATGGATCTTGGTATAATTATGATGAATATCATGATCATCATTAAGATCATTATGGTTATTGCGATTATTATGACTATTATGATTATTCTAGTTATTATGATAATTATGGTTATTATGGCTAGTATAAAGGTTATTATGTTTATTTCAAAGCTTATTATGGTTATTATTATAATTATTATGATTATTATGGTTATTATGATTAGTATGGTTACTATGGCTAGTATAACGGTTATTATGGTTATTTCAAAGCTTATTATGTTTATTGTTATGATTACTCTGATTATTATATGTCTAGGTATAATTATGATGAATATTATGGTCATCATTAAGATCATCATGGTTATTACGATGATTATGGTTATTACGTTAATAATAATGGTTATTAAGATTATTTCCATGACTATTCTGTTTATTATGATGATTACTATGATCATTATGGTTGTTAGTATGATTATTATGATCACCATTCTGATTATTATGGCTATTGTGATTTTTATGGCTATTATGACTATTATAATGATTATTAGGATTATTTCCAAGTTCATTATTGTTGTTAATACGACTATTATGAGTATTATGGCTATTATGACTATTATGGTTGTTATGGCAAGTATAATGTATATTATGATTATTTCCGAACACATTAGGGTTTTTATTATGATTATTATGATTATTACGGATCTTGGTATAATTATCATGGATATTATGATCATCATTAAGATTATTATGGTTACTATGATTATTGTGATTATTGCTATGCTTATTAACATTACAATTACGATTATTATGATTATTGTAGTTATTATGATAATCACTATGATTATTATGGTTGTTAGTATGATTATTAGGATCAACATTCAGATTATTATGGCTATTATGATTTTTATGGTTATTATAGCTATTGTAATGATAAATATGATTATTTCCAAGTTTATTATGGTTATTATTACGACTATTATGATTATTATAGTTATTATGATTATTATGACTATTATGGCTGGTATAATACTTATGATGATTATTTCCAAGCTTATTATGGTTATTAATATAATTATTATGATGATTATGGTTATTATGATTATTATGGCTTCTATGGCTAGTATAACGGTTATTATGATTATTTCAAAGCTAATTATGTTTATTATTATGGTTACTATGATTATTATGGATCTTGGTATAATTATGATGAATGTAATGATCATCATTAAGATCATTATGGTTATTGCGATTATTATGACTATTATGATTACTCTAGTTATTATGATTATTATGGTTATTATGGCTAGTATAACGGTTATTATGATTATTTCAAAGCTTATTATGGTTATTACTATAATTATTATGATTATTATGGTTATTATGATTATTATGGTTACTATGGCTAGTAAAACGGTTATTATGATTATTTCGACGCTTATTATGTTTATTATTATGGTTACTATGCTTATTATGGATCTTGGTATAATTATGATGAATATAATGATCATCATTAAGATCATTATGGTTATTGCGATTATTATGACTATTATGATTATTCTAGTTATTATGATTATTATGGTTATTATGGCTAGTATAAAGGTTATTATTATTATTTCAAAGCTTATTATGTTTATTATTATGATTACTCTGATTATTATTTGTCTTAGTATAATTATGATGAATATTATGGTCATCATTGAGATCATTATGGTTATTAAGGTGATTATGGTTATTACGTTAATAATAACCATTATTAAGATTATTTCCATGACTATTCTGTTTATTATGATGATTACTATGATCATTATGGTTGTTAGTATGATTATAATGATCACCATTCTGATTATTATGGCTATTGTGATTTTTGTGGCTATTATGACTATTATAATGATTATTACGATTATTTCCTAGTTCCTTATTGTTATTATTACGACTATTATGATTATTATGGCTATTATGACTATTATGGTTGATATGGCTAGTATAATGTATATTATGATTATTTCCGAACCCATTATGGTTATTACTATGATTATTATGATTATTACGGATCTTGGTATAATTATCATGCATATTATGATCATCATTAAGATTATTATGGTTACTATGATTATTGTGATTATTGCTATGCTTATTGACATTACAATTACGATTATTATGATTATTGTAGTTATTATGATGATCACTATGATTATTATGGTTGTCAGTATGATTATTAGGATCAACATTCAGATTATTATTGCTATTATGATCTTTATGGTTATTATTGCTATTATAATGATAAATATGATTATTTCCAAGTTTACTATGGGTATTATTATGACTAGTATGATTATTATAGTTATTATGATTATTATGGCTAGTATAATGCTTATTATGATTATTTCCGAGCTTATTATGGTTATTACTATAATTATTATGGGTATTATGGTTATTATGATTATTATGGTTACTATGGCTAGTATAACGGTTATTATGATTATTTCAAAACTTATTATGTTTATTATTATGGTTACTATGATTATTATGGATCTTGGTATAATTATGATGAATATCATGATCATCATTAAGATCATTATGGTTATTGCGATTATTATGACTATTATGATTATTCTAGTTATTATGATTATTATGGTTATTATGGCTAGTATAAAGGTTATTATTACTATTTCAAAGCTTATTATGTTTATTATTATGATTACTCTGATTATTATTTGTCTTAGTATAATTATGATGAATATTATGGTCATCATTGAGATCATTATGGTTATTAAGGCGATTATGGTTATTACGTTAATAATAACGATTATTAAGATTATTTCCATGACTATTCTGTTTATTATGATGATTACTATGATCATTATGGTTGTTAGTATGATTATTATGATCACCATTCAGATTATTATGGCTATTGTGATTTTTATTGCTATTATGACTATTATAATGATTATAACGATTATTTCCAAGTTCATTATTGTTATTATTACGACTATTATGATTATTATGGCTATTATGACTATTATGGTTGTTATGGCTAGTATAATGTATATTATGATTATTTCCAAACCCATTATGGTTATTATTATGATTATTATGATTATTACGGATCTTGGTATAATTATCATGGATATTATGATCATCATTAATATTATTATGGTTACTATGATTATTGTGATTATTGCTATGCTTATTAACATTACAATTACGATTATTATGATTATTGTAGTTATTATGATAATCACTATGATTATTATGGTTGTTAGTATGATTATTAGGATCAACATTCAGATTATTATGGCTATTATGATTTTTATGGTTATTATAGCTATTGTAATGATAAATATGATTATTTCCAAGTTTATTATGGTTATTATAATGACTATTATGATTATTATAGTTATTATGATTATTATGACTATTATGGCTAGTATAATACTTATGATGATTATTTCCAAGCTTATTATGGTTATTAATATAATTATTATGATGATTATGGTTATTATGATTATTATGGCTTCTATGGCTAGTATAACGGTTATTATGACCATTTCAAAGCTTATTATGTTTATTATTATGGTTACTATGATTATTATGGATCTTGGTATAATTATGATGAATATAATGATCATCATTAAGATCATTATGGTTATTGCGATTATTATGACTATTATGATTACTCTAGTTATTATGATTATTATGGTTATTATGGCTAGTATGAAGGTTATTATGAGTATTTCAAAGCTTATTATGCTTATTATTATGATTATTCTGATTATTATATGTCTAGGTATAATTATAGTGTATATTATGGTCATCATTAAGATTATTATGGTTATTACGTTAATAACAATGATTATTAAGATTATTTCCATGACTATTCTGTTTATTATGATGACTACCATGATCATTATGGTTGCTAGTATGATTATTATGATCACAATTCTGGTTATTATGGCTATTGTGATTTTTATTGCTATTATGACTATTATAATGATTATAGCGATTATTTCCAAGTTCATTATTGTTATTATTACGACTATTATGATTATTATGGCTATTATGACTATTATGGTTGATATGGCTAGTGTAATGTATATTATGATTATTTCCGAACCCATTATGGTTATTATTATGATTATTATGATTATTACGGATCTTGGTATAATTATCATGTATATTATGATCATCATTAAGATTATTATGGTTACTATGATTATTGTGATTATTGCTATGCTTATTACGATTGCAATTACGATTATTATGATTATTGTAGTTATTATGATGATCACTATGATTATTATGGTTGTTAGTATGATTATTAGGATCAACATTCAGATTATTATGGCTATTATGATCTTTATGGTTATTACAGCTATTATAATGATAAATATGATTATTTCCAAGTTTATTATGGTTATTATTATGACTATTATGATTATTATAGTTATTATGATTATTATGGTTATTATGGCTAGTATAATACTTATGATGATTATTTCCAAGCTTATTATGGTTATTAATATAATTATTATGATGATTATGGTTATTATGATTATTATGGCTTCTATGGCTAGTATAACGGTTATTATGATTATTTCAAAATTTATTATGTTTATTATTATGGTTACTATGATTATTATGGATCTTGGTATAATTATGATGAATATAATGATCATCATTAAGATCATTATGGTTATTGCGATTATTATGACTATTATGATTACTCTAGTTATTATGATTATTATGGTTATTATGGCTAGTATGAAGGTTATTATGAGTATTTCAAAGCTTATTATGCTTATTATTATGATTATTCTGATTATTATATGTCTAGGTATAATTATGATGTATATTATGGTCATCATTAAGATTATTATGGTTATTACGTTAATAACAATGATTATTAAGATTATTTCCATGACTATTCTGTTTATTATGATGACTACCGTGATCATTATGGTTGCTAGTATGATTATTATGATCACCATTCTGATTATTATGGCTATTGTGATTTTTATGGCTATTATGACTATTATAATGATTATTACCATTATTTCCAAGTTCATTATTGTTATTATTACGACTATTATGATGATTATGGCTATTATGACTATTATGGTTGTTATGGCAAGTATAATGTATATTATGATTATTTCCGAACACATTAGGGTTTTTATTATGATTATTATGATTTTTACGGATCTTGGTATAATTATCATGGATATTATGATCATCATTAAGATTATTATGGTTACTATGATTATTGTGATTATTGCTATGCTTATTAACATTACAATTACGATAATTATCATTATTGTAGTTATTATGACGATCACTATGATTATTATGGTTGTTAGTATGATTATTAGGATCAACATTCAGATTATTATGGCTATTATGATTTTTATGGTTATTATTGCTATTATAATGATAAATATGATTATTTCCAAGTTTATTACGGTTATTATTATCACTATTATGATTATTATAGTTATTATGATTATTATGGTTACTATGGCTAGTATAACGGTTATTATGATTATTTCAAAGCTTATTATGGTTATTACTATAATTATTATGATTATTATGGTTATTATGATTATTATGGTTACTATGG
The DNA here is from genome assembly GCF_051401765.1 of Calliopsis andreniformis. Classification (NCBI taxonomy): domain Eukaryota; kingdom Metazoa; phylum Arthropoda; class Insecta; order Hymenoptera; family Andrenidae; genus Calliopsis; species Calliopsis andreniformis. Next base: position 148,343 of record NW_027480641.1, on the reverse strand, counting down.
CTAGTATAACGGTTATTATGATTATTTCGAAGCTTATTATGTTTATTATTATGGTTACTATGCTTATTATGGATCTTGGTATAATTATGATGAATATCATGATCATCATTAAGATCATTATGGTTATTGCGATTATTATGACTATTATGATTATTCTAGTTATTATGATTATTATGGTTATTATGGCTAGTATAAAGGTTATTATTATTATTTCAAAGCTTATTATGTTTATTATTATGATTACTCTGATTATTATTTGTCTTAGTATAATTATGATGAATATTATGGTCATCATTGAGATCATTATGGTTATTAAGGTGATTATGGTTATTACGTTAATAATAAACATTATTAAGATGATTTCCATGACTATTCTGTTTATTATGATGATTACTATGATCATTATGGTTGTTAGTATGATTATTATGATCACCATTCTGATTATTATGGCTATTGTGATTTTTATGGCTATTATGACTATTATAATGATTATTACGATTATTTCCTAGTTCCTTATTGTTATTATTACGACTATTATGATTATTATGGCTATTATGACTATTATGGTTGATATGGCTAGTATAATGTATATTATGATTATTTCCGAACCCATTATGGTTATTATTATGATTATTATGATTATTACGGATCTTGGTATAATTATCATGCATATTATGATCATCATTAAGATTAGTATGGTTACTATGATTATTGTGATTATTGCTATGCTTATTGACATTACAATTACGATTATTATGATTATTGTAGTTATTATGATGATCACTATGATTATTATGGTTGTCAGTATGATTATTAGGATCAACATTCAGATTATTATTGCTATTATGATCTTTATGGTTATTATTGCTATTATAATGATAAATATGATTATTTCCAAGTTTATTATGGGTATTATTATGACTAGTATGATTATTATAGTTATTATGATTATTATGGCTAGTATAATGCTTATTATGATTATTTCCGAGCTTATTATGGTTATTACTATAATTATTATGGTTATTATGGTTATTATGATTATTATGGTTACTATGGCTAGTATAACGGTTATTATGATTATTTCAAAACTTATTATGTTTATTATTATGGTTACTATGATTATTATGGATCTTGGTATAATTATGATGAATATCATGATCATCATTAAGATCATTATGGTTATTGCGATTATTATGACTATTATGATTATTCTAGGTATTATGATTATTATGGTTATTAAGGCCAGTATAAAGGTTATTGTGATTATTTCAAAGCTTATTATGTTTATTATTATGATTACTCTGATTATTATTTGTCTTAGTATAATTATGATGAATATTATGGTCATCATTGAGATCATTATGGTTATTAAGGTGATTATGGTTATTACGATAATAATAATGATTATTAAGATCATTTCCATGCCTATTCTGTTTATTATGATGATTACTATGATCATTATGATTGTTAGTATGATTATTATGACCACCATTCAGATTATTACGGCTATTGTGATTTTTATGGCTATTATGGCTATTATAATGATTATTACCATTATTTCCAAGTTCATTATTATTATTATTACGACTATTATGATTATTATGGCTATTATGACTATTATGGTTGTTATGGCAAGTATAATGTATATTATGATTATTTCCGAACACATTAGGGTTATTATTATGATTATTATGATTATTACGGATCTTGGTATAATTATCATGGATATTATGATCATCATTAAGATTATTATGGTTACTATGATTATTGTGATTATTGCTATGCGTATTAACATTACAATTACGATTATTATGATTATTGTAGTTATTATGATAAACACTATGATTATTATGGTTGTTAGTATGATTATTAGGATCAACATTCAGATTATTATGGCTATTATGATTTTTATGGTTATTATAGCTATTATAATGATAAATATGATTATTTCCAAGTTTATTACGGTTATTATTATCACTATTATGATTATTATAGTTATTATGATTATTGTGGTTACTATGGCTAGTATAACGGTTATTATGACTATTTCAAAGCTTATTATGGTTATTACTATAATTATTATGATTATTATGGTTATTATGATTATTATGGTTACTATGGCTAGTAAAACGGTTATTATGATTATTTCGACGCTTATTATGTTTATTATTATGGTTACTCTTTCTTATTATGGATCTTGGTATAATTATGATGAATATCATGATCATCATTAAGATCATTATGGTTATTGCGATTATTATGACTATTATGATTATTCTAGTTATTATGATTATTATGGTTATTATGGCTAGTATAAAGGTTATTATTATTATTTCAAAGCTTATTATGTTTATTATTATGATTACTCTGATTATTATTTGTCTTAGTATAATTATGATGAATATTATGGTCATCATTGAGATCATTATGGTTATTAAGGTGATTATGGTTATTACGTTAATAATAACCATTATTAAGATTATTTCCATGACTATTCTGTTTATTATGATGATTACTATGATCATTATGGTTGTTAGTATGATTATTATGATCACCATTCTGATTATTATGGCTATTGTGATTTTTATGGCTATTATGACTATTATAATGATTATTACGATTATTTCCTAGTTCCTTATTGTTATTATTACGACTATTATGATTATTATGGCTATTATGACTATTATGGTTGATATGGCTAGTATAATGTATATTATGGTTATTTCCGAACCCATTATGGTTATTATTATGATTATTATGATTATTCCGGATCTTGGTATAATTATCATGCATATTATGATCATCATTAAGATTATTATGGTTACTATGATTATTGTGATTATTCCTATGCTTATTGACATTACAATTACGATTATTATGATTATTGTAGTTATTATGATGATCACAATGATTATTATGGTTGTCAGTATGATTATTAGGATCAACATTCAGATTATTATTGCTATTATGATCGTTATGGTTATTATTGCTATTATAATGATAAATATGATTATTTCCAAGTTTATTATGGGTATTATTATGACTAGTATGATTATTATAGTTATTATGATTATTATGGCTAGTATAATGCTTATTATGATTATTTCCGAGCTTATTATGGTTATTACTATAATTATTATGGGTATTATGGTTATTATGATTATTATGGTTACTATGGCCAGTATAACGGTTATTATGATTATTTCAAAACTTATTATGTTTATTATTATGGTTACTATGATTATTATGGATCTTGGTATAATTATGATGAATATCATGATCATCATTAAGATCATTATGGTTATTGCGATTATTATGACTATTATGATTATTATGGTTATTATGATTAGTATGGTTACTGTGGCTAGTATAACGGTTATTATGATTATTTCAAAGCTTATTATGTTTATTATTATGATTACTCTGATTATTATATGTCTAGGTATAATTATGATGAATATTATGGTCATCATTAAGATCATTATGGTTATTACGATGATTATGGTTATTACGTTAATAATAATGGTTATTAAGATTATTTCCATGACTATTCTGTTTATTATGATGATTACCATTATCATTATGGTTGTTAGTATGATTATTATGATCACCATTCTGATTATTATGGCTATTGTGATTTTTATGGCTATTATGACTATTATAATGATTATTACCATTATTTCCAAGTTTATTATTGTTATTATTACGACTATTATGATTATTATGGCTATTATGACTATTATGGTTGTTATGGCAAGTATAATGTATATTATGATTATTTCCGAACACATTAGGGTTATTATTATGATTATTATGATTATTACGGTTGTTGGTATAATTATCATGGATATTATGATCATCATTAAGATTATTATGTTCACTATGATTATTGTGATTATTGCTATGCTCATTAACATTACAATTACGATTATTATGATTATTGTAATTATTATGATGATCACTATGATTATTATGGTTGTTAGTATGATTATTAGGATCAACATTCAGATTATTATGGCTATTATGACTTTTATGGTTATTATTGCTATTATAATGATAAATATGGTTATTTCCAAGTTTATTATGGGTATTATTATGACTAGTATGATTATTATAGTTATTATGATTATTATGGCTAGTATAATGCTTATTATGATTATTTCCGAGCTTATTATGGTTATTACTATAATTATTATGGATATTATGGTTATTATGATTATTATGGTTACTATGGCTAGTATAACGGTTATTATGATTATTTCAAAACTTATTATGTTTATTATTATGGTTACTATGATTATTATGGATCTTGGTATAATTATGATAAATATCATGATCATCATTAAGATCATTATGGTTATTGCGATTATTATGACTATTATGATTATTCTAGTTATTATGATTATTATGGTTATTATGGCTAGTATAAAGGTTATTATGATTATTTCAAAGCTTATTATGGTTATTATTATAATTATTATGATTATTATGGTTATTATGATTAGTATGGTTACTATGGCTAGTATAACGGTTATTATGATTATTTCAAAGCTTATTATGTTTATTATTATTATTACTCTGATTATTATATGTATAGGTATAATTATGATGAATATTATGGTCATCATTAAGATCATTATGGTTATTACGATGATTATGTTTATTACGTTAATAATAATGGTTATTAAGATTATTTCCATGACTATTCTGTTTATTATGATGATTACTATGATCATTATGGTTGTTAGTATGATTATCATGATCACCATTCTGATTATTATGGCTATTGTGATTTACATGGCTATTATGACTATTATTATGATTATTACGATTATTTCCTAGTTCATTATTGTTATTATTACGACTATTATGATTATTATGGCTATTATGACTATTATGGTTGATATGGCTAGTATAATATATATTATGATTATTTCCGAACCCATTATGGTTCTTATTATGATTATTATGATTATTACGGATCTTGGTATAATTATCATGGATATTATGATCATCATTAAGATTATTATGGTTACTATGATTATTGGGATTATTGCTATGCTTATTAACATTACAATTACGATTATTATGATTATTGTAGTTATTATGATGATCACTATGATTATTATGGTTGTTAGTATGATTATTAGGATCAACATTCAGATTATTATGGCTATTATGATCTTTATGGTTATTATTGCTATTATAATGATAAATATGGTTATTTCCAAGTTTATTATGGGTATTATTATGACTAGTATGATTATTATAGTTATTATGATTATTATGATTATTATGGCTAGTATAATACTCATGATGATTATTTCCAAGCTTATTATGGTTTTTAATATAATTATTATGATGATTATGGTTATTATGATTATTATGGCTTCTATGGCTAGTATAACGGTTATTATGATTATTTCAAAGCTTATTATGTTTATTATTACGGTTACTATGATTATTATGGATCTTGGTATAATTATGATGAATATAATGATCATCATTAAGATCATTATGGTTATTGCGATTATTATGACTATTATGATTACTCTAGTTATTATGATTATTATGGTTATTATGGCTAGTATGAAGGTTATTATGAGTATTTCAAAGCTTATTATGCTTATTATTATGATTATTCTGATTATTATATGTCTAGGTATAATTATGATGTATATTATGGTCATCATTAAGATTATTATGGTTATTACGTTAATAACAATGATTATTAAGATTATTTCCATGACTATTCTGTTTTTTATGATGACTACCATGATCATTATGGTTGCTAGTATGATTATTATGATCACCATTCTGATTATTATGGCCATTGTGATTTTTATGGCTATTATGACTATTATAATGATTATTACCATTATTTCCAAGTTTATTATTGTTATTATTACGACTATTATGATTATTATGGCTATTATGACTATTATGGTTGTTATGGCAAGTATAATGTATATTATGATTATTTCCGAACACATTAGGGTTATTATTATGATTATTATGATTATTACGGTTGTTGGTATAATTATCATGGATATTATGATCATCATTAAGATTATTATGTTCACTATGATTATTGTGATTATTGCTATGCTCATTAACATTACAATTACGATTATTATGATTATTGTAATTATTATGATGATCACTATGATTATTATGGTTGTTAGTATGATTATTAGGATCAACATTCAGATTATTATGGCTATTATGACTTTTATGGTTATTATTGCTATTATAATGATAAATATGGTTATTTCCAAGTTTATTATGGGTATTATTATGACTAGTATGATTATTATAGTTATTATGATTATTATGGCTAGTATAATGCTTATTATGATTATTTCCGAGCTTATTATGGTTATTACTATAATTATTATGGATATTATGGTTATTATGATTATTATGGTTACTATGGCTAGTATAACGGTTATTATGATTATTTCGAAGCTTATTATGTTTATTATTATGGTTACTATGCTTATTATGGATCTTGGTATAATTATGATGAATATCATGATCATCATCAAGATCATTATGGTTATTGCGATTATTATGACTATTATGATTATTCTAGTTATTATGATTATTATGGTTATTATGGCTAGTATAAAGGTTATTATTATTATTTCAAAGCTTATTATGTTTATTATTATGATTACTCTGATTATTACTTGTCTTAGTTTAATTCTGATGTATATTATGGTCATCATTAAGATTATTATGGTTATTACGTTAATAACAATCATTATTAAGATTATTTCCATGACTATTCTGTTTATTATGATGATTACTATGATCATTATGGTTGTTAGTATGATTATTATGATCACCATTCTGATTATTATGGCTATTGTGATTTATATGGCTATTATGACTATTATTATGATTATTACGATTATTTCCTAGTTCATTATTGTTATTATTACGACTATTATGATTATTATGGCTATTATGACTATTATGGTTGATATGGCTAGTATAATGTATATTATGATTATTTCCGAACCCATTATGGTTATTATTATGATTATTATGATTATTACGGATCTTGGTATAATTATCATGCATATTATGATCATCATTAAGATTATTATGGTTACTATGATTATTGTGATTATTGCTATGCTTATTGACATTACAATTACGATTATTATGATTATTGTAGTTATTATGATGATCACTATGATTATTATGGTTGTCAGTATGATTATTAGGATCAACATTCAGATTATTATTGCTATTATGATCTTTATGGTTATTATTGCTATTATAATGATAAATATGATTATTTCCAAGTTTATTATGGGTATTATTATGACTAGTATGATTATTATAGTTATTATGATTATTATGGCTAGTATAATGCTTATTATGATTATTTCCGAGCTTATTATGGTTATTACTATAATTATTATGGTTATTATGGTTATTATGATTATTATGGTTACTATGGCTAGTATAACGGTTATTATGATTATTTCAAAACTTATTATGTTTATTATTATGGTTACTATGATTATTATGGATCTTGGTATAATTATGATGAATATCATGATCATCATTAAGATCATTATGGTTATTGCGATTATTATGACTATTATGATTATTATGGTTATTATGATTAGTATGGTTACTATGGCTAGTATAACGGTTATTATGATTATTTCAAAGCTTATTATGTTTATTATAATGATTACTCTGATTATTATATGTCTAGGTATAATTATGATGAATATTATGGTCATCATTAAGATCATTATGGTTATTACGATGATTATGTTTATTACGTTAATAATAATGGTTATTAAGATTATTTCCATGACTATTCTGTTTATTATGATGATCACTATGATCATTATGGTTGTTAGTATGATTATCATGATCACCATTCTGATTATTATGGCTATTGTGATTTACATAGCTATTATGACTATTATTATGATTATTACGATTATTTCCTAGTTCATTATTGTTATTATTACGACTATTATGATTATTATGGCTATTATGACTATTATGGTTGATATGGCTAGTATAATGTATATTATGATTATTTCCGAACCCATTATGGTTCTTATTATGATTATTATGATTATTACGGATCTTGGTATAATTATCATGGATATTATGATCATCATTAAGATTATTATGGTTACTATGATTATTGGGATTATTGCTATGCTTATTAACATTACAATTACGATTATTATGATTATTGTAGTTATTATGATGATCACTATGATTATTATGGTTGTTAGTATGATTATTAGGATCAACATTCAGATTATTATGGCTATTATGATCTTTATGGTTATTATTGCTATTATAATGATAAATATGGTTATTTCCAAGTTTATTATGCGTATTATTATGACTAGTATGATTATTATAGTTATTATGATTATTATGATTATTATGGCTAGTATAATACTCATGATGATTATTTCCAAGCTTATTATGGTTTTTAATATAATTATTATGATGATTATGGTTATTATGATTATTATGGCTTCTATGGCTAGTATAACGGTTATTATGATTATTTCAAAGCTTATTATGTTTATTATTACGGTTACTATGATTATTATGGATCTTCGTATAATTATGATGAATATAATGATCATCATTAAGATCATTATGGTTATTGCGATTATTATGACTATTATGATTACTCTAGTTATTATGATTATTATGGTTATTATGGCTAGTATGAAGGTTATTATGAGTATTTCAAAGCTTATTATGCTTATTATTATGATTATTCTGATTATTATATGTCTAGGTATAATTATGATGTATATTATGGTCATCATTAAGATTATTATGGTTATTACGTTAATAACAATGATTATTAAGATTATTTCCATGACTATTCTGTTTTTTATGATGACTACCATGATCATTATGGTTGCTAGTATGATTATTATGATCACCATTCTGATTATTATGGCCATTGTGATTTTTATGGCTATTATGACTATTATAATGATTATTACCATTATTTCCAAGTTTATTATTGTTATTATTACGACTATTATGATTATTATGGCTATTATGACTATTATGGTTGTTATGGCAAGTATAATGTATATTATGATTATTTCCGAACACATTAGGGTTATTATTATGATTATTATGATTATTACGGTTGTTGGTATAATTATCATGGATATTATGATCATCATTAAGATTATTATGTTCACTATGATTATTGTGATTATTGCTATGCTCATTAACATTACAATTACGATTATTATGATTATTGTAATTATTATGATGATCACTATGATTATTATGGTTGTTAGTATGATTATTAGGATCAACATTCAGATTATTATGGCTATTATGACTTTTATGGTTATTATTGCTATTATAATGATAAATATGGTTATTTCCAAGTTTATTATGGGTATTATTATGACTAGTATGATTATTATAGTTATTATGATTATTATGGCTAGTATAATGCTTATTATGATTATTTCCGAGCTTATTATGGTTATTACTATAATTATTATGGATATTATGGTTATTATGATTATTATGGTTACTATGGCTAGTATAACGGTTATTATGATTATTTCAAAACTTATTATGTTTATTATTATGGTTACTATGATTATTATGGATCTTGGTATAATTATGATGAATATCATGATCATCATCAAGATCATTATGGTTATTGCGATTATTATGACTATTATGATTATTCTAGTTATTATGATTATTATGGTTATTATGGCTAGTATAAAGGTTATTATTATTATTTCAAAGCTTATTATGTTTATTATTATGATTACTCTGATTATTACTTGTCTTAGTTTAATTCTGATGTATATTATGGTCATCATTAAGATTATTATGGTTAATACGTTAATAACAATCATTATTAAGATTATTTCCATGACTATTCTGTTTATTATGATGATTACTATGATCATTATGGTTGTTAGTATGATTATTATGATCACCATTCTGATTATTATGGCTATTGTGATTTATATGGCTATTATGACTATTATTATGATTATTACGATTATTTCCTAGTTCATTATTGTTATTATTACGACTATTATGATTATTATGGCTATTATGACTATTATGGTTGTTATGGCTAGTATAAAGTATATTATGGTTATTTCCGGACCCATTATGGTTATTATTATGATTATTATGATTATTACGGATCTTTGTATAATTATCATGGATATTATGATCATCATTAAGATTATTATGGTTACTATGATTATTGTGATTATTGCTATGCTTATTAACATTACAATTACGATTATTATGATTATTGTAGTTATTATGATGATCACTATGATTATTATGGTTGTCAGTATGATTATTAGGATCAACATTCAGATTTTTATGGCTATTATGATCTTTATGGTTATTATTGCCATTATAATGATAAATATGATTATTTCCAAGTTTATTATGGTTATTATTATGACTATTATGATTATTATAGTTATTATGATTATTATGATTATTATATGTCTAGGTATAATTATGATGTATATTATGGTCATCATTAAGATTATTATGGTTATTACGTTAATAACAATGATTATTAAGATTATTTCCATGACTATTCTGTTTATTATGATGACTACCATGATCATTTAGGTTACTAGTATGATTATTATGATCACCATTCAGATTATTATGGCTATTGTGATTTTTATGGCTATTATGACTCTTATAATGATTATTACCATTATTTCCAAGTTTATTATTGTTATTATTACGACTATTATGATTATTATGGCTATTATGACTATTATGGTTGTTATGGCAAGTATAATGTATATTATGATTATTTCCGAACACATTACGGTTATTATTATGATTATTATGATTATTACGGATCTTGGTATAATTATCATGGATATTATGATCATCATTAAGATTATTATGGTTGCTATGATTATTGTGATTATTGCTATGCTCATTAACATTACAATTACGATTATTATGATTATTGTAGTTATTATGATGATCACTATGATTATTATGGTTGTTAGTATGATTATTAGGATCAACATTCAGATTATTATGGCTATTATGATCTATATGGTTATTATTGCTATTATAATGATAAATATGGTTATTTCCAAGTTTATTATGGGTATTATTATGACTAGTATGATTATTATAGTTATTATGATTATTATGATTGTTATGGCTAGTATAATACTCATGATCATTATTTCCAAGCTTATTATGGTTATTAATATAATTATTATGATGATTATGGTTATTATGATTATTATGGCTTCTATGGCTAGTATAACGGTTATTATGATTATTTCAAAGCTTATTATGTTTATTATTACGGTTACTATGATTATTATGGATCTTGGTATAATTATGATGAATATAATGATCATCATTAAGATCATTATGGTTATTGCGATTATTATGACTATTATGATTACTCTAGTTATTATGATTATTATGGTTATTATGGCTAGTATGAAGGTTATTATGAGTATGTCAAAGCTTATTATGCTTATTATTATGATTATTCTGATTATTATATGTCTAGGTATAATTATGATGTGTATTATGGACATCATTAAGATTATTATGGTTATTACGTAAATAACAATGACTATTAAGATTATTTCCATGACTATTCTGTTTATTATGATGACTACCATGATCATTATGGTTTCTAGTATGATTATTATGATCACCATTCTGATTATTATGGCCATTGTGATTTTTATGGCTATTATGACTATTATAATGACTATTACCATTATTTCCAAGTTTATTATTGTTATTATTACGACTATTATGATTATTATGGCTATTATGACTATTATGGTTGTTATGGCAAGTATAATGTATATTATGATTATTTCCGAACACATTAGGGTTATTATTATGATTATTATGATTATTACGGTTGTTGGTATAATTATCATGGATATTATGATCATCATTAAGATTATTATGTTCACTATGATTATTGTGATTATTGCTATGCTGATTAACATTACAATTACGATTATTATGATGATCACTATGATTATTATGGGTGTTAGTATGATTATTAGGATCAACATTCAGATTATTATGGCTATTATGACTTTTATGGTTATTATTGCTATTATAATGATAAATATGGTTATTTCCAAGTTTATTATGGGTATTATTATGACTAGTATGATTATTATAGTTATTATGATTATTATGGCTAGTATAATGCTTATTATGATTATTTCCGAGCTTATTATGGTTATTACTATAATTATTATGGATATTATGGTTATTATGATTATTATGGTTACTATGGCTAGTATAACGGTTATTATGATTATTTCAAAACTTATTATGTTTATTATTATGGTTACTATGATTATTATGGACCTTGGTATAATTATGATGAATATCATGATCATCATTAAGATCATTATGGTTATTGCGATTATTATGACTATTATGATTATTCTAGTTATTATGATTATTATGGTTATTATGGCTAGTATAAAGGTTATTATTATTATTTCAAAGCTTATTATGTTTATTATTATGATTACTCTGATTATTACTTGTCTTAGTTTAATTCTGATGTATATTATGGTCATCATTAAGATTATTATGGTTATTACGTTAATAACAATCATTATTAAGATTATTTCCATGACTATTCTGTTTATTATGGTGATTACTATGATCATTATGGTTGTTAGTATGATTATTATGATCACCATTCTGATTATTATGGCTATTGTGATTTATATGGCTATTATGACTATTATTATGATTATTACGATTATTTCCTAGTTCATTATTGTTATTATTACGACTATTATGATTATTATGGCTATTATGACTATTATGGTTGTTATGGCTAGTATAAAGTATATTATGGTTATTTCCGGACCCATTATGGTTATTATTATGATTATTATGATTATTACGGATCTTTGTATAATTATCATGGGTATTATGATCATCATTAAGATTATTATGGTTACTATGATTATTGTGATTATTGCTATGCTTATTAACATTACAATCACGATTATTATGATTATTGTAGTTATTATGATGATCACTATGATTATTATGGTTGTCAGTATGATTATTATGATCAACTTTCAGATTATTATGGCTATTATGATCTTTATGGTTATTATTGCCATTATAATGATAAATATGATTATTTCCAAGTTTATTATGGTTATTATTATGACTATTATGATTATTATAGTTATTATGATTATTATGATTATTATGGCTAGTATAATACTTATGATGATTATTTCCAAGCTTATTATGGTTATTAATATAATTATTATGATGATTATGGTTATTATGATTATAATGGCTTCTATGGCTAGTATAACGGTTATTATGATTATTTCAAAGCTAATTATGTCTATTATTATGGTTACTATGATTATTATGGATCTTGGTATAATTATGATGAATGTAATGATCATCATTAAGATCATTATGGTTATTGCGATTATTATGACTATTATGATTACTCTAGTTATTATGAATATTATGGTTATTATGGCTAGCATGAAGGTTATTATGAGTATTTCAAAGCTTATTATGCTTATTATTATGATTATTCTGATTATTATATGTCTAGGTATAATTATGATGTATATTATGGTCATCATTAAGATTATTATGGTTATTACGTTAATAACAATGATTATTAAGATTATTTCCATGACTATTCTGTTTATTATGATGATTACTATGATCATTATGGTTGTTAGTATGATTATTATGATCACCATTCTGATTATTATGGCTATTGTGATTTTTATGGCTATTATGACTATTATAATGATTATTACGATTATTTCCTAGTTCCTTATTGTTATTATTACGACTATTATGATTATTATGGCTATTATGACTATTATGGTTGTTATGGCAAGTATAATGTATATTATGATTATTTCCGAACACATTACGGTTATTATTATGATTATTACGGATCTTGGTATAATTATCATGGATATTATGATCATCATTAAGATTATAATGGTTACTATGATTATTGTGATTATTGCTATGCTCATTAACATTACAATTACGATTATTATGATTATTGTAATTATTATGATGATCACTATGATTATTATGGTTGTTAGTATGATTATTAGGATCAACATTCAGATTATTATGGCTATTATGATTTTTATGGTTATTATAGCTATTCTAATGATAAATATGATTATTTCCAAGTTTATTACGGTTATTATTATCACTACTATGATTATTATAGTTATTATGATTATTATGGTTACTATGGCTAGTATAACGGTTATTATTATTATTTCAAAGCTTATTATGGTTATTACTATAATTATTATGATTATTATATTTATTATGATTATTATGGTTACTATGGCTAGTATAACGGTTATTATGATTATTTCGAAGCTTATTATGTTTATTATTATGGTTACTATGCTTATTATGGATCTTGGTATAATTATGATGAATATCATGATCATCATTAAGATCATTATGGTTATTGCGATTTTTATGACTATTATGATTATTCTAGTTATTATGATTATTATGGTTATTATGGCTAGTATAAAGGTTATTATGATTATTTCAAAGCTTATTATGGTCATTATTATAATTATTATGATTATTATGGTTATTATGATTAGTATGGTTACTATGGCTAGTATAACGGTTATTATGATTATTTCAAAGCTTATTATGTTTATTATTATGATTACTCTGATTATTATATGTCTAGGTATAATTATGATGAATATTATGGTCATCATTAAGATCATTATGGTTATTACAATGATTATGGTTATTACATTAGTAATAATGGTTATTAAGATTATTTCCATGACTATTCTGTTTATTATGATGATTACTATTATCATTATGGTTGTTAGTATGATTATTATGATCACCATTCTGATTATTATGGCTATTGTGATTTTTATGGCTATTATGACTAGTATAATGATTATTAGGATTATTTCCAAGTTTATTATTGTTGTTAATACGACTATTATGATTATTATGGCTATTATGACTATTATGGTTGTTATGGCTAGTATAAAGTATATTATGGTTATTTCCGGACCCATTATGGTTATTATTATGATTATTATGATTATTACGGATCTTGGTATAATTATCATGGATATTATGATCATCATTAAGATTATTATGGTTACTATGATTATTGTGATTATTGCTATGCTTATTAACATTACAATTACGATTATTATGATTATTGTAGTTATTATGATAATCACTATGATTATTATAGTTGTTAGTATGATTATTAGGATCAACATTCAGATTATTATGGCTATTATGATTTTTATGGTTATTACAGCTATTATAATGATGAATATGATTATTTCCAAGTTTATTATGGTTATTATTATGACTATTATGATTATTATATTTATTATGATTATTATGATTATTATGGCTAGTATAATACTTATGATGATTATTTCCAAGCTTATTATGGTTATTAATATAATTATTATGATGATTATGGTTATTATGATTATTATGGCTTCTATGGATAGTATAACGGTTATTATGATTGTTTCAAAGCTTATTATGTTTATTATTATGGTTACTATGATTATTATGGATCTTGGTATAATTATGATGAATATAATGATCATCATTAAGATCATTATGGTTATTGCGATTATTATGACTATTATGATTACTCTAGTTATTATGATTATTATGGTTATTATGGCTAGTATGAAGGTTATTATGAGTATTTCAAAGCTTATTATGCTTATTATTATGATTATTCTGATTATTATATGTCTAGGTATAATTATGATGTATATTATGGTCACCATTAAGATTATTATGGTTATTACGTTAATAACAATGATTATTAAGATTATTTCCATGACTATTCTGTTTATTATGATGACTACCATGATCATTATGGTTGCTAGTATGATTATTATGATCACCATTCTGATTATTATGGCCATTGTGATTTTTATGGCTATTATGACTATTATAATGATTATTACGATTATTTCCTAGTTCATTATTGTTATTATTACGACTATTATGATTATTATGGCTATTATGACTATTATGGTTGTTATGGCTAGTATAAAGTATATTATGGTTATTTCCGGACCCATTATGGTTATTATTATGATTATTACGGATCTTGGTATAATTATCATGGATATTATGATCATCATTAAGATTATTATGGTT
The DNA here is from genome assembly GCF_051401765.1 of Calliopsis andreniformis. Taxonomy (NCBI): domain Eukaryota; kingdom Metazoa; phylum Arthropoda; class Insecta; order Hymenoptera; family Andrenidae; genus Calliopsis; species Calliopsis andreniformis. The sequence continues at coordinate 132,086 of NW_027480641.1, read as the reverse complement.
ACTATGATTATTGTGATTATTGCTATGCTTATTAACATTACAATTACGATTATTATGATTATTGGAGCTATTATGATAATCACTATGATTATTATGGTTGTTAGTATGATTATTAGGATCAACATTCAGATTATTATGGCTATTATGATTTTTATGGTTATTATTGCTATTATAATGATAAATATGATTATTTCCAAGTTTATTATGGTTATTATTATGACTATTATGTTTATTATAGTTATTATGATTATTATGATTATTATGGCTAGTATAATACTTATGATGAATATTTCCAAGCTTATTATGGTTATTAATATAATTATTATGATGATTATGGTTATTATGATTATTATGGTTACTATGGCTAGTATAACGGTTATTATGATTATTTCGAAGCTTATTATGTTTATTATTATGGTTACTATGCTTATTATGGATCTTGGTATAATTATGATGAATATCATGATCATCATTAAGATCATTATGGTTATTGCTATTATTATGACTATTATGATTATTCTAGTTATTACGATTATTATGGATATTATGGCTAGTATAAAGGTTATTATTATTATTTCAAAGCTTATTATGTTTATTATTATGATTACTCTGATTATTATTTGTCTTAGTATAATTATGATGTATATTATGGTCATCATTAAGATTATTATGGTTATTACGTTAATAACAATCATTATTAAGATTATTTCCATGACTATTCTGTTTATTATGATGATTACTATGATCATTATGGTTGTCAGTATGATTATTAGGATCAACATTCAGATTATTATGGCTATTATGATCTTTATGGTTATTATTGCTATTATAATGATAAATATGGTTATTTCCAAGTTTATTATGGGTATTATTATGACTAGTATGATTATTATAGTTATTATGATTATTATGGCTAGTATAATGCTTATTATGATTATTTCCGAGCTTATTATGGTTATTGCTATAATTATTATGGATATTATGGTTATTATGATTATTATGGTTACTATGACTACTATAACGGTTGTTATGATTATTTAAAAACTTATTATGTTTATTATTATGGTTACTATGATTATTATGGATCTTGGTATAATTATGATGAATATCATGATCATCATTAAGATCATTATGGTTATTGCGATGATTATGGTTATTACGTTAATAATAATGGTTATTAAGATTATTTCCATGACTATTCTGTTTATTATGATGATTACTATGATCATTATGGTTGTTAGTATGATTATCATGATCACCATTGTGATTATTATGGCTATTGTGATTTACATGGCTATTATGACTATTATTATGATTATTACGATTATTTCCTAGTTCATTATTGTTATTATTACGACTATTATGATTATTATGGCTATTATGAATATTATGGTTGATATGGCTAGTATAATGTATATTATGATTATTTCCGAACCCATTATGGTTATTATTATGATTATTATGATTATTACGGATCTTGGTATAATTATCATGGATATTATGATCATCATTAAGATTATTATGGTTACTATGATTATTGGGATTATTGCTATGCTTATTAACATTACAATTACGATTATTATGGTTATTGTAGTTATTATGATGATCACTATGATTATTATGGTTGTTAGTATGATTATTAGGATCAACATTCAGATTATTATGGTTATTATGATCTTTATGGTTATTATTGCTATTATAATGATAAATATGGTTATTTCCAAGTTTATTATGGGTATTATTATGACTAGTATGATTATTATAGTTATTATGATTATTATGATTATTATGGCTAGTATAATACTTATGATGATTATTTCCAAGCTTATTATGGTTATTAATATAATTATTACGATGATTATGGTTATTATGATTATTATGGCTTCTATGGCTAGTATAACGGTTATTATGATTATTTCAAAGCTTATTATGTTTATAATTATGGTTACTATGATTATTATGGATCTTGGTATAATTATGATGAATATAATGATCATCATTAAGATCATTATGGTTATTGCGATTATTATGACTATTATGATTACTCTAGTTATTATGATTATTATGGTTATTATGGCTAGTATGAAGGTTATTATGAGTATTTCAAATCTTATTATGCTTATTATTATGATTATTCTGATTATTATATGTCTAGGTATAATTGTGATGTATATTATGGTCATCATTAAGATTATTATGGTTATTACGTTAATAACAATGATTATTAAGATTATTTCCATGACTATTCTGTTTATTATGATGACTACCATGATCATTATGGTTGCTAGTATGATTATTATGATCACCATTCTGATTATTATGGCTATTGTGATTTATATGGCTATTATGACTATTATTATGATTATTACGATTATTTCCTAGTTCATTATTGTTATTATTACGACTATTATGATTATTATGGCTATTATGACTATTATGGTTGTTATGGCTAGTATAAAGTGTATTATGGTTACTTCCGGACCCATTATGGTTATTATTATGATTATTATGATTATTACGGATCTTGGTATAATTATCATGGATATTATGATCATCATTAAGATTATTATGGTTACTATGATTATTGTGATTATTGCTATGCTTATTAACATTACAATTACGATTATTATGATTATTGTAGTTATTATGATAATCACTATGATTATTATGGTTGTTAGTATGATTATTGGGATCAACATTCAGATTATTATGGCTATTATGATTTTTATGGTTATTATTGCTATTATAATGATAAATATGATTATTTCCAAGTTTATTATGGTTATTATTATGACTATTATGATTATAATAGTTATTATGATTATTATGATTATTATGGCTAGTATAATACTTATGATGATTATTTCCAAGCTTATTATGGTTATTAATATAATTATTATGATGATTATGGTTATTATGATTATAATGGCTTCTATGGCTAATATAACGGTTATTATGATTATTTCAAAGCTAATTATGTTTATTATTATGGTTACTATGATTATTATGGATCTTGGTATAATTATGATGAATATCATGATCATCATTAAGATAACTATGGTTATTGCGATTATTACGACTATTATGATTATTCCAGTTACTATGATTATTATGGTTATTATGGATAGTATAAATGTTATTATGATTATTTCAAAGCTTATTATGTTTATTATTATGATTACTCTGATTATTATATGTCTAGGTATAATTATGGTGAATATTATGGTCATCATTAAGATCATTATGGTTATTACGATGATTATGGTTATTACGTTAATAATAATAGTTATTAAGATTATTTCCATGACTATTCTGTTTATTATGATGATTACTATGATCATTATGGTTGCTAGTATGATTATTATGATCACCATTCTGATTATTATGGCTATTGTGATTTTTATGGCTATTATGACTATTATAATAATTATTACGATTATTTCCAAGTTCATTATTGTTATTATTACGATTATTATGATTATTATGGCTATTATGACTATTATTGTTGATATGGCTAGTATGATGTATATTATGGTTATTTCCGAACCCATTATGGTTATTATTATCATTATTATGATTATTACGGATCTTGGTATAATTATCATGGATATTATGATCATCATTAAGATTATTATGGTTACTATGATTATTGTGATTATTGCTATGCTTATTAACATTACAATTACGATTATTATGATTATTGTAGTTATTATGATGATCACTATGATTATTATGGTTGTTAGTATGATTATTAGGATCAACATTCAGATTATTATGGCTATTATGATTTTTATTGTTATTATTGCTATTATAATGATAAATATGATTATTTCCATGTTTATTACGGTTATTATTATCACTATTATGATTATTATAGTTATTATGATTATTATGGTTACTATGGCTAGTATAACGGTTATTATGATTATTTCAAAGCTTATTATGGTTATTACTATGATTATTATGATTATTATGGTTATTATGATTATTATGGCTACTATGGCTAGTATAACGGTTATTATGATTATTTCAAAGCTTATTATGTTTATTATTATGGTTACTATGCTTATTATGGATCTTGGTATAATTATGATGAATATCATGATCATCATTAAGATCATTATGGTTATTGCGATTATTATGTCTATTATGATTATTCTAGTTATTATGATTATTATGGTTATTATGGCTAGTATAAAGGTTATTATGATTATTTCAAAGCTTATTATGTTTATTATTATGATTACTCTGATTATTATATGTCTTAGTATAATTATGATAAATATTATGGTCATCATTAAGATCTTTATGGTTATTACGATGATTATGGTAATTACGTTAATAATCATGATTATTAAGATTATTTCCATGACTATTCTGTTTATTATTATGATTACTATGATCATTATGGTTGTTAGTATGATTATTATGATCACCATTCAGATTATTATGGCTATTGTGATTTTTATGGCTATTATGGCTATTGTAATGATTATTACGATTATTTCCAAGTTCATTATGGTTATTATTACGACTATTATGATTATTATGGCTATTATGACTATTATTGTTGTTATGGCTAGTATAAAGTATATTATGATTATTTCCGGACCTATTATGGTTATTATTATGTTTAATATGATTATTACGGGTCTTGGTAAAATTATCATGGATATTATGATCATCATTAAGATTATTATGGTTACTCTGATTATTGTGATTATTGCTATGCTTATTAACGTTACAATTACGATTATTATCATTATTGTAGTTATTATGATGATCACTATGATTATTATGGTTGTTATTATGATTATTAGGATCAACATTCAGATTATTATGGCTATTATGATTTTTATGGTTATTATTGCTATTATAATGATAAATATGATTATTTCCAAGTTTATTACGGTTATTATTATCACTATTATGATTATTATAGTTATTATGATTATTATGGTTGCTATGGCTAGTATAACGGTAATTATGATTATTTCAAAGCTTATTATGGTTATTACTATACTTATTATGATTATTATGGTTATTACGATTATTATGGTTACTAAGGCTAGTATAACGGTTATTATGATTATTTCAAAGCTTATTATGTTTATTATTATGGTTACTATGCTTATTATGGATCTTGGTATAATTATGATGAATATCATGATCATCATTAAGATCATTATAGTTATTGCGATTATTATGACTATTATGATTATTCTAGTTATTATGATTATTATGGTTATTATGGCTAGTATAAAGGTTATTATGATTATTTCAAAGCTTATTATGTTTATTATTATGATTACTCTGATTATTGTTTGTCTTAGTATACTTATGATGTATATTATGGTCATCATTGAGATCATTATGGTTATTAAGGTGATTATGGTTATTACGTTAATAATAACGATTATTAATATTATTTCCATGACTATTCTGTTTATTATGATGATTACTATGATCATTATGGTTGTTAGTATGATTATTATGATCACCATTCGGATTATTATGGCTATTGTGATTTTTATTGCTATTATGACTATTATAATGATTATAACGATTATTTCCAAGTTGATTATTGTTATTATTACGACTATTATGATTATTATGGCTATTATGACTATTATGGTTGATATGGCTAGTATAATGTATATTATGATTATTTCCGAACCCATTATGGTTATTATTATGATTATTATGATTATTACGGATCTTGGTATAATTATCATGGATATTATGATCATCATTAAGATTATTATGGTTACTATGATTATTGTGATTATTGCTATGCTTATTAACATTACAATTACGATTATTATGATTATTGTAGTTATTATGATGATCACTCTGATTATTATGGTTGTTAGTATGATTATTAGGTTCAACATTTAGATTATTATGGCTATTATGATTTTTATGGTTATTATTGCTATTATAAAGATAAATATGATTATTTCCAAGTTTATTATGGGTATTATTATGACTAGTATGATTATTATAGTTATTATGATTATTATGGCTAGTATAATGCTTATTATGATTATTTCCAAGCTTATTATGGTTATTACTATAATTATTATGGTTATTATGGTTATTATGATTATTATGGTTACTATGGCTAGTATAACGGTTATTATGATTATTTCAAAACTTATTATGTTTATTATTATGGTTACTATGATTATTATGGATCTTGGTGTAATTATGATGAATATCATGATCATCATTAAGATCATTATGGTTATTGCGATTATTATGACTATTATGATTATTCTAGTTATTATGATTATTATGACTATTATGGCTAGTATAAAGGTTATTATGATTATTTCAAAGCTTATTATGTTTATTATTATGATTACTCTGATTATTATATGTCTAGGTATAATTATGCTGAATATTATGGTCATCATTAAGATCATTATGGTTATTACGATGATTATGGTTATTACGTTAATAATAATAGTTATTAAGATTATTTCCATGACTATTCTGTTTATTATGATGATTACTATGATCATTATGGTTGCTAGTATGATTATTATGATCACCATTCTGATTATTATGGCTATTGTGATTTTTATGGCTATTATGACTATTATAATAATTATTACGATTATTTCCAAGTTCATTATTGTTATTATTACGATTATTATGATTATTATGGCTATTATGACTATTATTGTTGATATGGCTAGTATGATGTATATTATGGTTATTTCCGAACCCATTATGGTTATTATTATCATTATTATGATTATTACGGATCTTGGTATAATTATCATGGATATTATGATCATCATTAAGATTATTATGGTTACTATGATTATTGCGATTATTGCTATGCTTATTAACATTACAATTACGATTGTTATGATTATTGTAGTTATTATGATGATCACTATGATTATTATGGTTGTTAGTATGATTATTAGGATCAACATTCAGATTATTATGGCTATTATGATTTTTATTGTTATTATTGCTATTATAATGATAAATATGATTATTTCCATGTTTATTACGGTTATTATTATCACTATTATGATTATTATAGTTATTATGATTATTATGGTTACTATGGCTAGTATAACGGTTATTATGATTATTTCAAAGCTTATTATGGTTATTACTATGATTATTATGATTATTATGGTTATTATGATTATTATGGCTACTATGGCTAGTATAACGGTTATTATGATTATTTCAAAGCTTATTATGTTTATTATTATGGTTACTATGCTTATTATGGATCTTGGTATAATTATGATGAATATCATGATCATCATTAAGATCATTATGGTTATTGCGATTATTATGTCTATTATGATTATTCTAGTTATTATGATTATTATGGTTATTATGGCTAGTATAAAGGTTATTATGATTATTTCAAAGCTTATTATGTTTATTATTATGATTACTCTGATTATTATATGTCTTAGTATAATTATGATAAATATTATGGTCATCATTAAGATCTTTATGGTTATTACGATGATTATGGTAATTACGTTAATAATCATGATTATTAAGATTATTTCCATGACTATTCTGTTTATTATTATGATTACTATGATCATTATGGTTGTTAGTATGATTATTATGATCACCATTCAGATTATTATGGCTATTGTGATTTTTATGGCTATTATGGCTATTGTAATGATTATTACGATTATTTCCAAGTTCATTATGGTTATTATTACGACTATTATGATTATTATGGCTATTATGACTATTATTGTTGTTATGGCTAGTATAAAGTATATTATGATTATTTCCGGACCTATTATGGTTATTATTATGTTTAATATGATTATTACGGGTCTTGGTAAAATTATCATGGATATTATGATCATCATTAAGATTATTATGGTTACTCTGATTATTGTGATTATTGCTAAGCTTATAAACATTACAATTACGATTATTATGATTATTGTAGTTATTATGATGATCACTATGATCATTATGGTTGTTAGTATGATTATTATGATCACCATTCTGATTATTATGGCTATTGTGATTTTTATGGCTATTATGACTATTATAATGATTATTACGATTATTTCCAAGTTCATTATTGTTATTATTACGACTGTTGCGATTATTATGGCTATTATGACTATTATGATTGACATGGCTAGTATAATGTATATTATGATTATTTCCGAACCCATTGTGGTTACTATTATGATTATTATCGTTATTACGGATCTTGGTATAATTATCATGGATATTATGATCATCATTAAGATTATTATGGTTACTATGATTATTGTGATTATTGCTATGCTTATTAACATTACAATTACGATTATTATGATTATTGTAGTTATTATGATGATCACTATTATTATTATGGTTGTTAGTATTATTATTAGGATCAACATTTAGATTATTATGGCTATTATGATTTTTATGGTTATTATTGCTATTATAAAGATAAATATGATTATTTCCAAGTTTATTATGGTTATTATTATGACTAGTATGATTATTATAGTTATTACGATTATTATGGCTCGCATAATGCTTATTATGATTATTTCCAAGTTTATTATGGTTCTTACTATAATTATTATGATTATTATGGTTATTATGATTATTATGGTTACTGTGGCTAGTATAACGGTTATTATGATTATTTCAAAGCTTATTATGTTTATTATTATGGTTACTATGATTATTATGGATCATGGTATAATTGTGATGAATATCATGATCATCATCAAGATAACTATGGTTACTGCGATTATTACGACCATTATGATTATTCCAGTTATTATGATTATTATGGTTATTATGGCTAGTATAAATGTTATTATGATTATTTCAAAGCTTATTATGTTTATTATTACGATTACTCTGATTATTATATGTCTAGGTATAATTATGGTGAATATTATGGTCATCATTAAGATCATTATGGTTATTACGATGATTATGGTTATTACGTTAATAATAATGGTTATTAAGATTATTTCCATGACTATTCTGTTTATTATGATGATTACCATGATCATTATGGTTGCTAGTATGATTATTATGATCACCATTCTGATTATTATGGCTATTGTGATTTTTATGGCTATTATGACTATTATAATAATTATTACGATTATTTCCAAGTTCATTATTGTTGTTAATACGACTATTATGATTATTATGGCTATTGTGACTATTATGGTTGGTATGGCTAGTATAAAGTATATTATGGTTATTTCCGAACCCATTGCGGTTACTATTATGATTATTATGGTTATTACGGATCTTGGTATAATTATCATGGATATTATGATCATCATTAAGATTATTATGGTTACTATGATTATTGTGATTATTGCTATGCTTATTAACATTACAATTACGATTATTATGATTATTGTAGTTATTATGATGATCACTATTATTATTATGGTTGTTAGTATGATGGTTATGTCAACATTGAGATTATTATGGCTATTATGATTTTTATGGTTATTATTGCTATTATAATGATAAATATGATTATTTCCAAGTTTATAATGGTTATTATTATGACTACTATGATTATTATAGTTATTATGATTATTATGATCAATATGGCTAGCATAATGCTTATTATGATTATTTCCAAGCTTATTATGGTTATTATTATAATTATTATGATGAGTATGGTTATTATGATTATTATGGCTTCTATGGCTAGTATAACGGTTATTATGATTATTTCAAAGCTTATTATGTTTATTATTATGGTTACTATGATTATTATGGATCATGGTATAATTATGATGAATATAATGATCATCATTAAGATCATTATGGTTATTGCGATTATTATGACTATTGTGATTACTCTAGTTATTATGATTATTATGGTTATTATGTCTAGTATGAAGGTTATTATGATTATTTCAAAGCATATATATGCTTATTATTACGATTATTCTGATTACTATATGTCTAGGTATAATTATGATGTATATTATGGTCATCATTAAGATTATTATGGTTATTACGTTAATAATAATGATTATTAAGATTATTTCCATGACTATTCTGTTTATTATGATGATTACTATGATCATTATGGTTGTTAGTATGATTATTATGATCACCATTCAGATTATTATGGCTATTGTAATTTTCATGGCTATTATGACTATTGTAATGATTATTACGATTATTTCCAGGTTCATTATTGTTATTATTACGACTATTATGATTATTATGGCTATTATGGCTATTATGGTTGTTATGGCTAGTATAATGTATATTATGATTATTTCCGAACCCATTATGGTTATTATTATGATTATTATGATTATTACGGATCTTGGTATAATTATCATGGATATTATGATCATCATTAAGATTATTATGGTTACTATGATTATTGCGATTATTGCTATGCTTATTAACATTACAATTACGATTATTATGATTATTGTAGTTATTATGATGATGACTATGATTATTATGGTTGTTAGTATGATTATTAGGATCAACATTCAGATTATTATGGCTATTATGATTTTTATGGTTATTATTGCTATTATAATGATAAATATGATTATTTCCAAGTTTATTATGGTTATTATTATGACTAGTATGATTATTATAGTTATTACGATTATTATGGCTCGCATAATGCTTATTATGATTATTTCCAAGTTTATTATGGTTCTTACTATAATTATTATGATTATTATGGTTATTATGATTATTATGGTTACTGTGGCTAGTATAACGGTTATTATGATTATTTCAAAGCTTATTATGTTTATTATTATGGTTACTATGATTATTATGGATCATGGTATAATTGTGATGAATATCATGATCATCATCAAGATAACTATGGTTACTGCGATTATTACGACCATTATGATTATTCCAGTTATTATGATTATTATGGTTATTATGGCTAGTATAAATGTTATTATGATTATTTCAAAGCTTATTATGTTTATTATTACGATTACTCTGATTATTATATGTCTAGGTATAATTATGGTGAATATTATGGTCATCATTAAGATCATTATGGTTATTACGATGATTATGGTTATTACGTTAATAATAATGGTTATTAAGATTATTTCCATGACTATTCTGTTTATTATGATGATTACCATGATCATTATGGTTGCTAGTATGATTATTATGATCACCATTCTGATTATTATGGCTATTGTGATTTTTATGGCTATTATGACTATTATAATAATTATTACGATTATTTCCAAGTTCATTATTGTTGTTAATACGACTATTATGATTATTATGGCTATTGTGACTATTATGGTTGGTATGGCTAGTATAAAGTATATTATGGTTATTTCCGAACCCATTGCGGTTACTATTATGATTATTATGGTTATTACGGATCTTGGTATAATTATCATGGATATTATGATCATCATTAAGATTATTATGGTTACTATGATTATTGTGATTATTGCTATGCTTATTAACATTACAATTACGATTATTATGATTATTGTAGTTATTATGATGATCACTATTATTATTATGGTTGTTAGTATGATGGTTATGTCAACATTGAGATTATTATGGCTATTATGATTTTTATGGTTATTATTGCTATTATAATGATAAATATGATTATTTCCAAGTTTATAATGGTTATTATTATGACTACTATGATTATTATAGTTATTATGATTATTATGATCAATATGGCTAGCATAATGCTTATTATGATTATTTCCAAGCTTATTATGGTTATTATTATAATTATTATGATGAGTATGGTTATTATGATTATTATGGCTTCTATGGCTAGTATAACGGTTATTATGATTATTTCAAAGCTTATTATGTTTATTATTATGGTTACTATGATTATTATGGATCATGGTATAATTATGATGAATATAATGATCATCATTAAGATCATTATGGTTATTGCGATTATTATGACTATTGTGATTACTCTAGTTATTATGATTATTATGGTTATTATGTCTAGTATGAAGGTTATTATGATTATTTCAAAGCATATATATGCTTATTATTACGATTATTCTGATTACTATATGTCTAGGTATAATTATGATGTATATTATGGTCATCATTAAGATTATTATGGTTATTACGTTAATAATAATGATTATTAAGATTATTTCCATGACTATTCTGTTTATTATGATGATTACTATGATCATTATGGTTGTTAGTATGATTATTATGATCACCATTCAGATTATTATGGCTATTGTAATTTTCATGGCTATTATGACTATTGTAATGATTATTACGATTATTTCCAGGTTCATTATTGTTATTATTACGACTATTATGATTATTATGGCTATTATGGCTATTATGGTTGTTATGGCTAGTATAATGTATATTATGATTATTTCCGAACCCATTATGGTTATTATTATGATTATTATGATTATTACGGATCTTGGTATAATTATCATGGATATTATGATCATCATTAAGATTATTATGGTTACTATGATTATTGCGATTATTGCTATGCTTATTAACATTACAATTACGATTATTATGATTATTGTAGTTATTATGATGATGACTATGATTATTATGGTTGTTAGTATGATTATTAGGATCAACATTCAGATTATTATGGCTATTATGATTTTTATGGTTATTATTGCTATTATAATGATAAATATGATTATTTCCAAGTTTATTACGGTTATTATTATCACTATTATGATTATTATAGTTATTATGATTATTATGGTTACTATGGCTAGTATAACAGTTATTATGATTATTTCAAAGCTTATTATGGTTATTACTATAATTATTATGATTATTATGGTTATTATGACTATTATGGTTACTAAGGCTAGTATAACGGTTATTATGATTATTTCAAAGCTTATTATGTTTATTATTATGGTTACTATGCTTATTATGGATCTTGGTATAATTATGATGAATATCATGAACATCATTAAGATCATTATGGTTATTGCGGTTATTATGACTATTATGATTATTCTAATTATTATGATTATTATGGTTATTATGGCTAGTATAAAGGTTATTATGATTATTTCAAAGCTTATTATGTTTATTACTACGATTACTCTGATTATTATATGTCTAGGTATAATTATGGTGAATATTATGGTCATCATTAAGATCATTATGGTTATTACGATGATTATGGTTATTACGTTAATAATAATGGTTATTAAGATTATTTCCATGACTATTCTGTTTATTATGATGATTACCATGATCATTATGGTTGCTAGTACGATTATTATGAACACCATTCTGATTATTATGGCTATTGTGATTTTTATGGCTATTATGACTATTATAATAATTATTACGATTATTTCCAAGTTCATTATTGTTATTATTACGATTATTATGATTATTATGGCTATTATGACTATTATTGTTGATATGGCTAGTATGATGTATATTATGGTTATTTCCGAACCCATTATGGTTATTATTATCATTATTATGATTATTACGGATCTTGGTATAATTATCATGGATATTATGATCATCATAAAGATTATTATGGTTACTATGATTACTGTGATTATTGCTATGCTTATTAACATTACAATTACGATTATTATGATTATTGTAGTTATTATGATGATCACTATGATTATTATGGTTGTTAGTATGATTATTAGGATCAACATCCAGATTATTATGGCTATTATGATTTTTATTTTTATTATTGCTATTATAATGATAAATATGATTATTTCCAAGTTTATTACGGTTATTATTATCACTATTATGATTATTATAGTTATTATGATTATTATGGTTACTATGGCTAGTATAACGGTTATTATGATTATTTCAAAGCTTATTATGGTTATTACTATAATTATTATGATTATTATGGTTATTATGATTATTATGGCTACTATGGCTAGTATAACGGTTATTATGATTATTTCAAAGCATATATATGCTTATTATTACGATTATTCTGATTACTATATGTCTAGGTATAATTATGATGTATATTATGGTCATCATTAAGATTATTATGGTTATTACGTTAATAATAATGATTATTAAGATTATTTCCATGACTATTCTGTTTATTATGATGATTACTATGATCATTATGGTTGTTAGTATGATTATTATGATCACCATTCAGATTATTATGGCTATTGTAATTTTCATGGCTATTATGACTATTGTAATGATTATTACGATTATTTCCAGGTTCATTATTGTTATTATTACGACTATTATGATTATTATGGCTATTATGGCTATTATGGTTGTTATGGCTAGTATAATGTATATTATGATTATTTCCGAACCCATTATGGTTATTATTATGATTATTATGATTATTACGGATCTTGGTATAATTATCATGGATATTATGATCATCATTAAGATTATTATGGTTACTATGATTATTGCGATTATTGCTATGCTTATTAACATTACAATTACGATTATTATGATTATTGTAGTTATTATGATGATGACTATGATTATTATGGTTGTTAGTATGATTATTAGGATCAACATTCAGATTATTATGGCTATTATGATTTTTATGGTTTTTATTGCTATTATAATGATAAATATGATTATTTCCAAGTTTATTACGGTTATTATTATCACTATTATGATTATTATAGTTATTATGATTATTATGGTTACTATGGCTAGTATAACAGTTATTATGATTATTTCAAAGCTTATTATGGTTATTACTATAATTATTATGATTATTATGGTTATTATGACTATTATGGTTACTAAGGCTAGTATAACGGTTATTATGATTATTTCAAAGCTTATTATGTTTATTATTATGGTTACTATGCTTATTATGGATCTTGGTATAATTATGATGAATATCATGATCATCATTAAGATCATTATGGTTATTGCGATTATTATGACTATTATGATTATTCTAGTTATTATGATTATTATGACTATTATGGCTAGTATAAAGGTTATTATGATTATTTCAAAGCTTATTATGTTTATTATTATGATTACTCTGATTATTATATGTCTAGGTATAATTATGCTGAATATTATGGTCATCATTAAGATCATTATGGTTATTACGATGATTATGGTTATTACGTTAATAATAATAGTTATTAAGATTATTTCCATGACTATTCTGTTTATTATGATGATTACTATGATCATTATGGTTGCTAGTATGATTATTATGATCACCATTCTGATTATTATGGCTATTGTGATTTTTATGGCTATTATGACTATTATAATAATTATTACGATTATTTCCAAGTTCATTATTGTTATTATTACGATTATTATGATTATTATGGCTATTATGACTATTATTGTTGATATGGCTAGTATGATGTATATTATGGTTATTTCCGAACCCATTATGGTTATTATTATCATTATTATGATTATTACGGATCTTGGTATAATTATCATGGATATTATGATCATCATTAAGATTATTATGGTTACTATGATTATTGCGATTATTGCTATGCTTATTAACATTACAATTACGATTGTTATGATTATTGTAGTTATTATGATGATCACTATGATTATTATGGTTGTTAGTATGATTATTAGGATCAACATTCAGATTATTATGGCTATTATGATTTTTATTGTTATTATTGCTATTATAATGATAAATATGATTATTTCCATGTTTATTACGGTTATTATTATCACTATTATGATTATTATAGTTATTATGATTATTATGGTTACTATGGCTAGTATAACGGTTATTATGATTATTTCAAAGCTTATTATGGTTATTACTATGATTATTATGATTATTATGGTTATTATGATTATTATGGCTACTATGGCTAGTATAACGGTTATTATGATTATTTCAAAGCTTATTATGTTTATTATTATGGTTACTATGCTTATTATGGATCTTGGTATAATTATGATGAATATCATGATCATCATTAAGATCATTATGGTTATTGCGATTATTATGTCTATTATGATTATTCTAGTTATTATGATTATTATGGTTATTATGGCTAGTATAAAGGTTATTATGATTATTTCAAAGCTTATTATGTTTATTATTATGATTACTCTGATTATTATATGTCTTAGTATAATTATGATAAATATTATGGTCATCATTAAGATCTTTATGGTTATTACGATGATTATGGTAATTACGTTAATAATCATGATTATTAAGATTATTTCCATGACTATTCTGTTTATTATTATGATTACTATGATCATTATGGTTGTTAGTATGATTATTATGATCACCATTCAGATTATTATGGCTATTGTGATTTTTATGGCTATTATGGCTATTGTAATGATTATTACGATTATTTCCAAGTTCATTATGGTTATTATTACGACTATTATGATTATTATGGCTATTATGACTATTATTGTTGTTATGGCTAGTATAAAGTATATTATGATTATTTCCGGACCTATTATGGTTATTATTATGTTTAATATGATTATTACGGGTCTTGGTAAAATTATCATGGATATTATGATCATCATTAAGATTATTATGGTTACTCTGATTATTGTGATTATTGCTAAGCTTATAAACATTACAATTACGATTATTATGATTATTGTAGTTATTATGATGATCACTATGATCATTATGGTTGTTAGTATGATTATTATGATCACCATTCTGATTATTATGGCTATTGTGATTTTTATGGCTATTATGACTATTATAATGATTATTACGATTATTTCCAAGTTCATTATTGTTATTATTACGACTGTTGCGATTATTATGGCTATTATGACTATTATGATTGACATGGCTAGTATAATGTATATTATGATTATTTCCGAACCCATTGTGGTTACTATTATGATTATTATCGTTATTACGGATCTTGGTATAATTATCATGGATATTATGATCATCATTAAGATTATTATGGTTACTATGATTATTGTGATTATTGCTATGCTTATTAACATTACAATTACGATTATTATGATTATTGTAGTTATTATGATGATCACTATTATTATTATGGTTGTTAGTATTATTATTAGGATCAACATTTAGATTATTATGGCTATTATGATTTTTATGGTTATTATTGCTATTATAAAGATAAATATGATTATTTCCAAGTTTATTATGGTTATTATTATGACTAGTATGATTATTATAGTTATTACGATTATTATGGCTCGCATAATGCTTATTATGATTATTTCCAAGTTTATTATGGTTCTTACTATAATTATTATGATTATTATGGTTATTATGATTATTATGGTTACTGTGGCTAGTATAACGGTTATTATGATTATTTCAAAGCTTATTATGTTTATTATTATGGTTACTATGATTATTATGGATCATGGTATAATTGTGATGAATATCATGATCATCATCAAGATAACTATGGTTACTGCGATTATTACGACCATTATGATTATTCCAGTTATTATGATTATTATGGTTATTATGGCTAGTATAAATGTTATTATGATTATTTCAAAGCTTATTATGTTTATTATTACGATTACTCTGATTATTATATGTCTAGGTATAATTATGGTGAATATTATGGTCATCATTAAGATCATTATGGTTATTACGATGATTATGGTTATTACGTTAATAATAATGGTTATTAAGATTATTTCCATGACTATTCTGTTTATTATGATGATTACCATGATCATTATGGTTGCTAGTATGATTATTATGATCACCATTCTGATTATTATGGCTATTGTGATTTTTATGGCTATTATGACTATTATAATAATTATTACGATTATTTCCAAGTTCATTATTGTTGTTAATACGACTATTATGATTATTATGGCTATTGTGACTATTATGGTTGTTATGGCTAGTATAAAGTATATTATGGTTATTTCCGAACCCATTGCGGTTACTATTATGATTATTATGGTTATTACGGATCTTGGTATAATTATCATGGATATTATGATCATCATTAAGATTATTATGGTTACTATGATTATTGTGATTATTGCTATGCTTATTAACATTACAATTACGATTATTATGATTATTGTAGTTATTATGATGATCACTATTATTATTATGGTTGTTAGTATGATGGTTATGTCAACATTGAGATTATTATGGCTATTATGATTTTTATGGTTATTATTGCTATTATAATGATAAATATGATTATTTCCAAGTTTATAATGGTTATTATTATGACTACTATGATTATTATAGTTATTATGATTATTATGATCAATATGGCTAGCATAATGCTTATTATGATTATTTCCAAGCTTATTATGGTTATTATTATAATTATTATGATGAGTATGGTTATTATGATTATTATGGCTTCTATGGCTAGTATAACGGTTATTATGATTATTTCAAAGCTTATTATGTTTATTATTATGGTTACTATGATTATTATGGATCATGGTATAATTATGATGAATATAATGATCATCATTAAGATCATTATGGTTATTGCGATTATTATGACTATTGTGATTACTCTAGTTATTATGATTATTATGGTTATTATGTCTAGTATGAAGGTTATTATGATTATTTCAAAGCATATATATGCTTATTATTACGATTATTCTGATTACTATATGTCTAGGTATAATTATGATGTATATTATGGTCATCATTAAGATTATTATGGTTATTACGTTAATAATAATGATTATTAAGATTATTTCCATGACTATTCTGTTTATTATGATGATTACTATGATCATTATGGTTGTTAGTATGATTATTATGATCACCATTCAGATTATTATGGCTATTGTAATTTTCATGGCTATTATGACTATTGTAATGATTATTACGATTATTTCCAGGTTCATTATTGTTATTATTACGACTATTATGATTATTATGGCTATTATGGCTATTATGGTTGTTATGGCTAGTATAATGTATATTATGATTATTTCCGAACCCATTATGGTTATTATTATGATTATTATGATTATTACGGATCTTGGTATAATTATCATGGATATTATGATCATCATTAAGATTATTATGGTTACTATGATTATTGCGATTATTGCTATGCTTATTAACATTACAATTACGATTATTATGATTATTGTAGTTATTATGATGATGACTATGATTATTATGGTTGTTAGTATGATTATTAGGATCAACATTCAGATTATTATGGCTATTATGATTTTTATGGTTATTATTGCTATTATAATGATAAATATGATTATTTCCAAGTTTATTACGGTTATTATTATCACTATTATGATTATTATAGTTATTATGATTATTATGGTTACTATGGCTAGTATAACAGTTATTATGATTATTTCAAAGCTTATTATGGTTATTACTATAATTATTATGATTATTATGGTTATTATGACTATTATGGTTACTAAGGCTAGTATAACGGTTATTATGATTATTTCAAAGCTTATTATGTTTATTATTATGGTTACTATGCTTATTATGGATCTTGGTATAATTATGATGAATATCATGAACATCATTAAGATCATTATGGTTATTGCGGTTATTATGACTATTATGATTATTCTAATTATTATGATTATTATGGTTATTATGGCTAGTATAAAGGTTATTATGATTATTTCAAAGCTTATTATGTTTATTACTACGATTACTCTGATTATTATATGTCTAGGTATAATTATGGTGAATATTATGGTCATCATTAAGATCATTATGGTTATTACGATGATTATGGTTATTACGTTAATAATAATGGTTATTAAGATTATTTCCATGACTATTCTGTTTATTATGATGATTACCATGATCATTATGGTTGCTAGTACGATTATTATGAACACCATTCTGATTATTATGGCTATTGTGATTTTTATGGCTATTATGACTATTATAATAATTATTACGATTATTTCCAAGTTCATTATTGTTATTATTACGATTATTATGATTATTATGGCTATTATGACTATTATTGTTGATATGGCTAGTATGATGTATATTATGGTTATTTCCGAACCCATTATGGTTATTATTATCATTATTATGATTATTACGGATCTTGGTATAATTATCATGGATATTATGATCATCATTAAGATTATTATGGTTACTATGATTATTGCGATTATTGCTATGCTTATTAACATTACAATTACGATTATTATGATTATTGTAGTTATTATGATGATCACTATGATTATTATGGTTGTTAGTATGATTATTAGGATCAACATTCAGATTATTATGGCTATTATGATTTTTATGGTTATTATTGCTATTATAATGATAAATATGATTATTTCCAAGTTCATTACGGTTATTATTATCACTATTATGATTATTATAGTTATTATGATTATTATGGTTACTATGGCTAGTATAACGGTTATTATGATTATTTCAAAGCTTATTATGGTTATTACTATAATTATTATGATTATTATGGTTATTATGATTATTATGGCTACTATGGCTAGTATAACGGTTATTATGATTATTTCAAAGCTTATTATGTTTATTATTATGGTTACTATGCTTATTATGGATCTTGGTATAATTATGATGAATATCATGATCATCATTAAGATCATTATGGTTATTGCGATTATTATGTCTATTATGATTATTCTAGTTATTATGATTATTATGGTTATTATGGCTAGTATAAAGGTTATTATGATTATTTCAAAGCTTATTATGTTTATTATTATGATTACTCTGATTAATATATGTCTTAGTATAATTATGATAAATATTATGGTCATCATTAAGATCTTTATGGTTAATACGATGATTATGGTAATTTCGTTAATAATCATGATTATTAAGATTATTTCCATGACTATTCTGTTTATTCTAATGATTACTATGATCATTATGGTTGTTAGTATGATTATTATGATCACCATTCAGATTATTATGGCTATTGTGATTTTTATGGCTATTATGGCTATTGTAATGATTATTACGATTATTTCCAAGTTCATTATGGTTATTATTACGACTATTATGATTATTATGGCTATTATGACTATTATTGTTGTTATGGCTAGTATAAAGTATATTATGATTATTTCCGGACCTATTATGGTTATTATTATGTTTAATATGATTATTACGGGTCTTGGTAAAATTATCATGGATATTATGATCATCATTAAGATTATTATGGTTACTCTGATTATTGTGATTATTGCTAAGCTTATAAACATTACAATTACGATTATTATGATTATTGTAGTTATTATGATGATCACTATGATCATTATGGTTGTTAGTATGATTATTATGATCACCATTCTGATTATTATGGCTATTGTGATTTTTATGGCTATTATGACTATTATAATGATTATTACGATTATTTCCAAGTTCATTATTGTTATTATTACGACTGTTGCGATTATTATGGCTATTATGACTATTATGATTGACATGGCTAGTATAATGCATATTATGATTATTTCCGAACCCATTGTGGTTACTATTATGATTATTATCGTTATTACGGATCTTGGTATAATTATCATGGATATTATGATCATCATTAAGATTATTATGGTTACTATGATTATTGTGATTATTGCTATGCTTATTAACATTACAATTACGATTATTATGATTATTGTATTTATTATGATGATCACTATTATTATTATGGTTGTTAGTATTATTATTAGGATCAACATTTAGATTATTATGGCTATTATGATTTTTATGGTTATTATTGCTATTATAAAGATAAATATGATTATTTCCAAGTTTATTATGGTTATTATTATGGCTAGTATGATTATTATAGTTATTACGATTATTATGGCTCGTATAATGCTTATTATGATTATTTCCAAGTTTATTATGGTTCTTACTATAATTATTATGATTATTATGGTTACTATGGTTAGTATAACGGTTATTATGATTATTTCAAAGCTTATTATGTTTATTATTATGGTTACTATGATTATTGTGGATCATGGTATAATTATGATGAATATCATGATCATCATTAAGATAACTATGGTTATTGCGATTATTACGACCATTATGATTATTCCTGTTATTATGATTATTATGGTTATTATGGCTAGTATAAATGTTATTATGATTATTTCAAAGCTTATTATGTTTATTATTATGATTACTCTGATTATTATATGTCTAGGTATAATTATGGTGAATATTATGGTCATCATTAAGATCATTATGGTTATTACGATGATTATGGTTATTACGTTAATAATAATGGTTATTAAGATTATTTCCATGACTATTCTGTTTATTATGATGATTACTATGATCATTATGGTTGTTAGTATGATTATTACGATCACCATTCTGATTATTATGGCTATTGTGATTTTTATGGCTATTATGACTATTATAATGATTATTAGGATTATTTCCAAGTTCATTATTGTTGTTAATACGACTATTATGATTATTATGGCTATTGTGACTATTATGGTTGTTATGGCTAGTATAAAGTATATTATGGTTGTTTCCGAACCCATTGCGGTTACTATTATGATTATTATAGTTATTACGGATCTTGGTATAATTATCATGGATATTATGATCATCATTAAGATTATCATGGTTACTATGATTATTGTGATTATTGCTATGCTTATTAACATTACAATTACGATTATTATGATTATTGTAGTTATTATGATGATCACTATTATTATTATGGTTGTTAGTATGATGGATATGTCAACATTGAGATTATTATGGCTATTATGATTTTTATGGTTATTATTGCTATTATAATGATAAATATGATTATTTCCAAGTTTATAATGGTTATTATTATGACTACTATGATTATTATAGTTATTATGATTATTATGATCAATATGGCTAGCATAATGCTTATTATGATTATTTCCAAGCTTATTATGGTTATTATTATAATTATTATGATGAGTATGGTTATTATGATTATTATGGCTTCTATGGCTTGTATAACGGTTATTATGATTATTTCAAAGCTTATTATGTTTATTATTATGGTTACTATGATTATTATGGATCATGGTATAATTATGATGAATATAATGATCATCATTAAGATCATTATGGTTATTGCGATTATTATGACTATTGTGATTACTCTAGTTATTATGATTATTACGGTTATTATGTCTAGTATGAAGGTTATTATGATTATTTCAAAGCATATATATGCTTATTATTACGATTATTCTGATTACTATATGTCTAGGTATAATTATGATGTATATTATAGTCATCATTAAGATTATTATGGTTATTACGTTAATAATAATGATTATTAAGATTATTTCCATGACTATTCTGTTTATTATGATGATTACTATGATCATTATGGTTGTTAGTATGATTATTATGATCACCATTCAGATTATTATGGCTATTGTAATTTTCATGGCTATTATGACTATTGTAATGATTATTACGATTATTTCCAGGTTCATTATTGTTATTATTACGACTATTATGATTATTATGGCTATTATGACTATTATGGTTGTTATGGCTAGTATAATGTATATTATGATTATTTCCGAACCCATTACGGTTATTATTATGATTATTATGATTATTACGGATCTTGGTATAATTATCATGGATATTATGATCATCATTAAGATTATTATGGTTACTATGATTATTGCGATTATTGCTATGCTTATTAACATTACAATTACGATTATTATGATTATTGTAGTTATTATGATGATCACTATGATTATTATGGTTGTTAGTATGATTATTAGGATCAACATTCAGATTATTATGGCTATTATGATTTTTATGGTTATTATTGCTATTATAATGATAAATATGATTATTTCCAAGTTTATTACGGTTATTATTATCACTATTATGATTATTATAGTTATTATGATTATTATGGTTACTATGGCTAGTATAACGGTTATTATGATTATTTCAAAGCTTATTATGGTTATTACTATAATTATTATGATTATTATGGTTATTATGATTATTATGGCTACTATGGCTAGTATAACGGTTATTATGATTATTTCAAAGCTTATTATGTTTATTATTATGGTTACTATGGTTATTATGGATCTTGGTATAATTATGATGAATATCATGATCATCATTAAGATCATTATGGTTATTGCGATTATTATGTCTATTATGATTATTCTAGTTATTATGATTATTATGGTTATTATGGCTAGTATAAAGGTTATTATGATTATTTCAAAGCTTATTATGTTTATTATCATGATTACTCTGATTATTATATGTCTTAGTATAATTATGATAAATATTATGGTCATCATTAAGATCTTTATGGTTATTACGATGATTATGGTAATTTCGTTAATAATCATGATTATTAAGATTATTTCCATGACTATTCTGTTTATTCTTATGATTACTATGATCATTATGGTTGTTAGTATGATTATTATGATCACCATTCAGATTATTATGGCTATTCTGATTTTTATGGCTATTATGGCTATTGTAATGATTATTACGATTATTTCCAAGTTCATTATGGTTATTATTACGACTATTATGATTATTATGGCTATTATGACTATTATTGTTGTTATGGCTAGTATAAAGTATATTATGATTATTTCCGGACCTATTATGGTTATTATTATGTTTAATATGATTATTACGGGTCTTGGTAAAATTATCATGGATATTATGATCATCATTAAGATTATTATGGTTACTCTGATTATTGTGATTATTGGTAAGCTTATAAACATTACAATTACGATTATTATGATTATTGTAGTTATTATGATGATCACTATGATCATTATGGTTGTTAGTATGATTATTATGATCACCATTCTGATTATTATGGCTATTGTGATTTTTATGGCTATTATGACTATTATAATGATTATTACGATTATTTCCAAGTTCATTATTGTTATTATTACGACTGTTGCGATTATTATGGCTATTATGACTATTATGATTGACATGGCTAGTATAATGCATATTATGATTATTTCCGAACCCATTGTGGTTACTATTATGATTATTATCGTTATTACGGATCTTGGTATAATTATCATGGATATTATGATCATCATTAAGATTATTATGGTTACTATGATTATTGTGATTATTGCTATGCTTATTAACATTACAATTACGATTATTATGATTATTGTATTTATTATGATGATCACTATTATTATTATGGTTGTTAGTATTATTATTAGGATCAACATTTAGATTATTATGGCTATTGTGATTTTTATGGTTATTATTGCTATTATAAAGATAAATATGATTATTTCCAAGTTTATTATGGTTATTATTATGGCTAGTATGATTATTATAGTTATTACGATTATTATGGCTCGTATAATGCTTATTATGATTATTTCCAAGTTTATTATGGTTCTTACTATAATTATTATGATTATTATGGTTACTATGGCTAGTATAACGGTTATTATGATTATTTCAAAGCTTATTATGTTTATTATTATGGTTACTATGATTATTATGGATCATGGTATAATTATGATGAATATCATGATCATCATTAAGATAACTATGGTTATTTCGATTATTACGACCATTATGATTATTCCTGTTATTATGATTATTATGGTTATTATGGCTAGTATAAATGTTATTATGATTATTTCAAAGCTTATTATGTTTATTATTATGATTACTCTGATTATTATATGTCTAGGTATAATTATGGTGAATATTATGGTCATCATTAAGATCATTATGGTTATTACGATGATTATGGTTATTACGTTAATAATAATGGATATTAAGATTATTTCCATGACTATTCTGTTTATTATGATGATTACTATGATCATTATGGTTGTTAGTATGATTATTACGATCACCATTCTGATTATTATGGCTATTGTGATTTTTATGGCTATTATGACTATTATAATGATTATTAGGATTATTTCCAAGTTCATTATTGTTGTTAATACGACTATTATGATTATTATGGCTATTGTGACTATTATGGTTGTTATGGCTAGTATAAAGTATATTATGGTTATTTCCGAACCCATTGCGGTTACTATTATGATTATTATAGTTATTACGGATCTTGGTATAATTATCATGGATATTATGATCATCATTAAGATTATCATGGTTACTATGATTATTGTGATTATTGCTATGCTTATTAACATTACAATTACGATTATTATGATTATTGTAGTTATTATGATGATCACTATTATTAT
The DNA here is from genome assembly GCF_051401765.1 of Calliopsis andreniformis. Classification (NCBI taxonomy): domain Eukaryota; kingdom Metazoa; phylum Arthropoda; class Insecta; order Hymenoptera; family Andrenidae; genus Calliopsis; species Calliopsis andreniformis. The sequence goes on along the minus strand of NW_027480641.1, from coordinate 105,860 downwards.
TATGGTTGTTAGTATGATGGTTATGTCAACATTGAGTTTATTATGGCTATTATGATTTTTATGGTTATTATTGCTATTATAATGATAAATATGATTATTTCCAAGTTTATAATGGTTATTATTATGACTACTATGATTATTATAGTTATTATGATTATTATGATCAATATGGCTAGCATAATGCTTATTATGATTATTTCCAAGGTTATTATGGTTATTATTATAATTATTATGATGAGTATGGTTATTATGATTATTATGGCTTCTATGGCTAGTATAACGGTTATTATGATTATTTCAAAGTTTATTATGTTTATTATTATGGTTACTATGATTATTATGGATCATGGTATAATTATGATGAATATAATGATCATCATTAAGATCATTATGGTTATTGCGATTATTATGACTATTGTGATTACTCTAGTTAATATGATTATTATGGTTATTATGTCTAGTATGAAGGTTATTATGATTATTTCAAAGCATATATATGTTTATTATTACGATTATTCTGATTACTATATGTCTAGGTATAATTATGATGTATATTATGGTCATCATTAAGATTATTATGGTTATTACGTTAATAATAATGATTATTAAGAATATTTCCATGACTATTCTGTTTATTATGATGATTACTATGATCATTATGGTTGTTAGTATGATTATTATGATCACCATTCAGATTATTATGGCTATTGTAATTTTCATGGCTATTATGACTATTGTAATGATTATTACGATTATTTCCAGGTTCATTATTGTTATTATTACGACTATTATGATTATTATGGCTATTATGACTATTATGGTTGTTATGGCTAGTATAATGTATATTATGATTATTTCCGAACCCATTATGGTTATTATTATGATTATTATGATTATTACGGATCTTGGTATAATTATCATGGATATTATGATCATCATTAAGATTATTATGGTTACTATGATTATTGCGATTATTGCTATGCTTATTAACATTACAATTACGATTATTATGATTATTGTAGTTATTATGATGATCACTATGATTATTATGGTTGTTAGTATGATTATTAGGATCAACATTCAGATTATTATGGCTATTATGATTTTTATGGTTATTATTGCTATTATAATGATAAATATGGTTATTTCCAAGTTTATTACGGTTATTATTATCACTATTATGATTATTATAGTTATTATGATTATTATGGTTACTATGGCTAGTATAACAGTTATTATGATTATTTCAAAGCTTATTATGGTTATTACTATAATTATTATGATTATTATGGTTATTATGACTATTATGGTTACTAAGGCTAGTATAACGGTTATTATGATTATTTCAAAGCTTATTATGTTTATTATTATGGTTACTATGCTTATTATGGATCTTGGTATAATTATGATGAATATCATGATCATCATTAAGATCATTATGGTTATTGCGGTTATTATGACTATTATGATTATTCTAATTATTATGATTATTATGGTTATTATGGCTAGTATAAAGGTTATTATGATTATTTCAAATCTTATTATGTTTATTATTATGATTACTCTGATCATTGTTTTTCTTAGCATAATTATGATGAATATTATGGTCATCATTGAGATCATAATGGTTATTACGGTGATTATGGTTATTACGTTAATAATAATGATTATTAAGATTATTTCCATGACTATTCTGTTTATTATGATGATTACTATGATCATTATGGTTGTTAGTATGATTATTATGATCACCATTCAGATTATTATGGCTATTGTGATTTTTATTGCTATTATGACTATTATAATGATTATAACGATTATTTCCAAGTTCATTATTGTTATTATTACGACTATTATGATTATTAGGGCTATTATGACTATTATGGTTGTTATGGCTAGTATAAAGTATATTATGATTATTTCCGAACCTATTATGGTTGTTATTATGATTATTATGATTATTACGGATCTCGATGTAATTATCATGAATATTATGATCATCATTAAGATTATTACGGTTACTATGATTATTGTGATTATTGCTAAGCTTATTAACATTACAATTACGATTATTATCATTATTGTAGTTATTATGATGATCACTATGATTATTATGGTTGTTAGTATGATTATTAGGATCAACATTCAGATTATTATGGCTATTATGATTTTTATTGTTATTATTGCTATTATAATGATAAATATGATTATTTCCAAGTTTATTACGGTTATTATTATCACTATTATGATTATTATAGTTATTATGATTATTATGGTTACTATGGCTAGTATAACGGTTATTATGATTATTTCAAAGCTTATTATGCTTATTACTATATTTATTATGATTATTATGATTATTATGATTATTATGGCTACTATGGCTAGTATAACGGTTATTATGATTATTTCAAAGCTTATTATGTTTATTATTATGATTACTATGCTTATTATGGATCTTGGTATAATTATGATGAATATCATGATCATCATTAAGATCATTATGGTTATTGCGATTATTATGTCTATTATGATTATTCTAGTTATTATGATTATTATGGTTATTATGGCTAGTATAAAGGTTATTATGATTATTTCAAAGCTTATTATGTTTATTATTATGATTACTCTGATTATTATATGTCTTAGTATAATTATGATAAATATTATGGTCATCATTAAGATCTTTATGGTTATTACGATGATTATGGTAATTACGTTAATAATCATGATTATTAAGATTATTTCCATGACTATTCTGTATATTATTATGATTACTATGATCATTAAGGTTGTTAGTATGATTATTATGATCACCATTCAGATTATTATGGCTATTGTGATTTTTATTGCTATTATGACTATTGTAATGATCATTAGGATTATTTCCTAGTTCCTTATTGTTATTATTACGACTATTATGATTATTATGGCTATTATGACTATTATGGTTGTTATGGCTAGTATAATGTATATTATGATTATTTCGGAACCCATTATGGTTATTATTATGATTATTATGATTATTACGGATCTTGGTATAATTATCATGGATATTATGATCATCATTAAGATTATTATGGTTACTATGATTATTGTGATTATTGCTATGCTTATTAACATTACAATTACGATTATTATCATTATTATAGTAATTATGATGATCACTATGATTATTATGGCTGTTAGTATGATGGTTATGATCAACATTGAGATTATTATGGCTATTATGATTTTTATGGTTATTATTGCTATTATAATGATAAATATGATTATTTCCAAGTTTATAATGGTTATTATTATGACTACTATGATTATTATAGTTATTATGATTATTATGATCAATATGGCTAGTATAATGCTTATTATGATTATTTCCAAGCCTATTATGGTTATTATTATAATTATTATGATGAGTATGGTTATTATGATTATTATGGCTTCTATGGCTAGTATAACGGTTATTATGATTATTTCAAAGCTTATTATGTTTATTATTATGGTTACTATGATTATTATGGATCATGGTATAATTATGATGAATATAATGATCATCATTAAGATCATTATGGTTATTGCGATTATTATGACTATTGTGATTACTCTAGTTATTATGATTATTATGGTTATTATGTCTAGTATGAAGGTTATTATGATTATTTCAAAGCATATATATGCTTATTATTACGATTATTCTGGTTACTATATGTCTAGGTATAATTATGATGTATATTATGGTCATCATTAAGATTATTATGGTTATTACGTTAATAATAATGATTATTAAGATTATTTCCATGACTATTCTGTTTATTATGATGATTACTATGATCATTATGGTTGTTAGTATGATTATTATGATCACCATTCATATTATTATGGCTATTGTAATTTTTATGGCTATTATCACTATTGTAATGATTATTACGATTATTTCCAGGTTCATTATTGTTATTATTACGACTATTATGATTATTATGGCTATTATGACTATTATGGTTGATATGGCTAGTATAATGTATATTATGATTATTTCCGAACCCATTATGGTTATTATTATGATTATTATGATTATTACGGATCTTGGTATAATTATCATGGATATTATGATCATCATTAAGATTATAATGGTTACTATGATTATTGTGATTATTGCTATGCTTATTAACATTACAATTACGATTATTATGATTATTGTAGTTACTATGATGATCACTATGATTATTATGGTTGTTAGTATGATTATTAGGATCAACATTCAGATTATTATGGCTATTATGATCTTTATGGCTATTATTGCTATTATAATGATAAATATGATTATTTCCAAGTTTATTATGGGTATTATTATGACTAGTATGATTATTATAGTTATTATGATTATTATGGCTAGTATAACGGTTATTATGATTATTTCCAAGCTTATTATGGTTATTACTATAATTATTATGGTTATTATGGTTATTATGTCTAGTATGAAGGTTATTATGATTATTTCAAAGCATATATATGCTTATTATTACGATTATTCTGATTACTATATGTCCATGTATAATTATGATGTATATTATGGTCATCATTAAGATTATTATGGTTATTACGTTAATAATAATGATTATTAAGATTATTTCCATGACTATTCTGTTTATTATGATGATTACTATGATCATTATGGTTGTTAGCATGATTATTATGATCACCATTCAGATTATTATGGCTATTGTAATTTTTATGGCTATTATGACTATTGTAATGATTATTACGATTATTTCCAGGTTCACTATTGTTATTATTACGACTATTACGATTATTATGGCTATTATGACTATTATTGTTGTTATGGCTAGTATAATGTATATTATTATTATTTCCGAACCCATTATGGTTATTATTATGATTATTATGATTATTGCGGATCTTGGTATAATTATCATGGATATTATGATCATCATTAAGATTATTATGGTTACTATGATTATTGTGATTATTGCTATGCTTATTAACATTACAATTACGATTATTATGATTATTGTAGTTATTATGATGATCACTATGATTATTATGGTTGTTAGTATGATTATTAGGATCAACATTCAGATTATTATGGCTATTATGATTTTTATGGTTATTATTGCTATTATAATGATAAATATGATTATTTCCAAGTTTATTACGGTTATTATTATCACTATTATGATTATTATAGTTATTATGATTATTATGGTTACTATGGCTAGTATAACGGTTATTATGATTATTTCCAAGCTTATTATGGTTATTACTATAATTATTATGGTTATTATGGTTATTATGATTATTATGGTTACTATGGCTAGTATAACGGTTATTATGATTATTTCAAAACTTATTATGTTTATTATTATGGTTACTATGATTATTATGGATCTTGGTATAATTATGATGAATATCATGATCATCATTAAGATCATTATGGTTATTGCGATTATTATGACTATTATGATTATTCTAGTTATTATGATTATTATGGTTATTATGGCTAGTACAAAGGTTATTATGATTATTTCAAAGCTTATTATGTTTATTATTATGTTTACTCTGATTATTATATGTCTTAGTATAATTATGATGAATATTATTGTCGTCATTAAGATCATTATGGTTATTACGGTGATTATGGTTATTACGTTAATAATAATGATTATTAAGATTATTTCCATGACTATTCTGTTTATTATGATGATTACTATGATCATTATGGTTGTTAGTATGATTATTATGATCACCATTCAGATTATTATGGCTATTGTGATTTTTATTGCTATTATGACTATTATAATGATTATAACGATTATTTCCAAGTTCATTATTGTTATTATTACGACTATTATGATTATTAGGGCTATTATGACTATTATGGTTGTTATGGCTAGTATAAAGTATATTATGATTATTTCCGAACCTATTATGGTTGTTATTATGATTATTATGATTATTACGGATCTCGATGTAATTATCATGAATATTATGATCATCATTAAGATTATTACGGTTACTATGATTATTGTGACAATTGCTAAGCTTATTAACATTACAATTACGATTACTATGATTATTGTAGTTATTATGATGATCACTATGATCATTATGGTTGTTAGTATGATTATTATGATCACAATTCTGGTTATTATGGCTATTGTGATTTTTATTGCTATTATGACTATTGTAATGATCATTAGGATTATTTCCTAGTTCCTTATTGCTATTATTACGACTATTATGATTATTATGGCTATTATGACTATTATGGTTGTTATGGCTAGTATAATGTATATTATGATTATTTCGGAACCCATTATGGTTATTGTTATGATTATTATGATTATTACGGATCTTGGTATAATTATCATGGATATTATGATCATCATTAAGATTATTATGGTTACTATGATTATTGTGATTATTGCTATGCTTATTAACATTACAATTACGATTATTATCATTATTGTAGTAATTATGATGATCACTATGATTATTATGGCTGTTAGTATGATGGTTATGATCAACATTGAGATTATTATGGCTATTATGATTTTTATGGTTATTATTGCTATTATAATGATAAATATGATTATTTCCAAGTTTATAATGGTTATTATTATGACTACTATGATTATTATAGTTATTATGATTATTATGATCAATATGGCTAGTATAATGCTTATTATGATTATTTCCAAGCTTATTATGGTTATTATTATAATTATTATGATGAGTATGGTTATTATGATTATTATGGCTTCTATGGCTAGTATAACGGTTATTATGATTATTTCAAAGCTTATTATGTTTATTATTATGGTTACTATGATTATTATGGATCATGGTATAATTATGATGAATATAATGATCATCATTAAGATCATTATGGTTATTGCGATTATTATGACTATTGTGATTACTCTAGTTATTATGATTATTATGGTTATTATGTCTAGTATGAAGGTTATTATGATTATTTCAAAGCATATATATGCTTATTATTACGATTATTCTGATTACTATATGTCTAGGTATAATTATGATGTATATTATGGTCATCATTAAGATTATTATGGTTATTACGTTAATAATAATGATTATTAAGATTATTTCCATGACTATTCTGTTTATTATGATGATTACTATGATCATTATGGTTGTTAGTATGATTATTATGATCACCATTCAGATTATTATGGCTATTGTGATTTTTATTGCTATTATGACTATTATAATGATTATAACGATTATTTCCAAGTTCGTTATTGTTATTATTACGACTATTATGATTATTAGGGCTATTATGACTATTATGGTTGTTATGGCTAGTATAAAGTATATTATGATTATTTCCGAACCTATTATGGTTGTTATTATGATTATTATGATTATTACGGATCTCGATGTAATTATCATGAATATTATGATCATCATTAAGATTATTACGGTTACTATGATTATTGTGACTATTGCTAAGCTTATTAACATTACAATTACGATTACTATGATTATTGTAGTTATTATGATGATCACTATGATCATTATGGTTGTTAGTATGATTATTATGATCACAATTCTGGTTATTATGGCTATTGTGATTTTTATTGCTATTATGACTATTGTAATGATCATTAGGATTATTTCCTAGTTCCTTATTGTTATTATTACGACTATTATGATTATTATGGCTATTATGACTATTATGGTTGTTATGGCTAGTATAATGTATATTATGATTATTTCGGAACCCATTATGGTTATTATTATGATTATTATGATTATTACGGATCTTGGTATAATTATCATGGATATTATGATCATCATTAAGATTATTATGGTTACTATGATTATTGTGATTATTGCTATGCTTATTAACATTACAATTACGATTATTATCATTATTGTAGTAATTATGATGATCACTATGATTATTATGGCTGTTAGTATGATGGTTATGATCAACATTGAGATTATTATGGCTATTATGATTTTTATGGTTATTATTGCTATTATAATGATAAATATGATTATTTCCAAGTTTATAATGGTTATTATTATGACTACTATGATTATTATAGTTATTATGATTATTATGATCAATATGGCTAGTATAATGCTTATTATGATTATTTCCAAGCTTATTATGGTTATTATTATAATTATTATGATGAGTATGGTTATTATGATTATTATGGCTTCTATGGCTAGTATAACGGTTATTATGATTATTTCAAAGCTTATTATGTTTATTATTATGGTTACTATGATTATTATGGATCATGGTATAATTATGATGAATATAATGATCATCATTAAGATCATTATGGTTATTGCGATTATTATGACTATTGTGATTACTCTAGTTATTATGATTATTATGGTTATTATGTCTAGTATGAAGGTTATTATGATTATTTCAAAGCATATATATGCTTATTATTACGATTATTCTGATTACTATATGTCTAGGTATAATTATGATGTATATTATGGTCATCATTAAGATTATTATGGTTATTACGTTAATAATAATGATTATTAAGATTATTTCCATGACTATTCTGTTTATTATGATGATTACTATGATCATTATGGTTGTTAGTATGATTATTATGATCACCATTCAGATTATTATGGCTATTGTAATTTTTATGGCTATTATGACTATTGTAATGATTATTACGATTATTTCCAGGTTCATTATTGTTATTATTACGACTATTATGATTATTATGGCTATTATGACTATTATGGTTGTTATGGCTAGTATAATGTATATTATGATTATTTCCGAACCCATTATGGTTATTATTATGATTATTATGATTATTACGGATCTTGGTATAATTATCATGGAAATTATGATCATCATTAAGATTATTATGGTTACTATGACTATTGTGATTATTGCTATGCTTATTAACATTACAATTACGATTATTATGATTATTGTAGTTACTATGATCATCACTATGATTATTATGGTTGTTAGTATGATTATTAGGATCAACATTCAGATTATTATGGCTATTATGATTTTTATGGTTATTATTGCTATTATAATGATAAATATGGTGATTTCCAAGTTTATTATGGTTATTATTATGGCTACTATGTTTATTATAGTTATTATGATGATTATGATCAATATGGCTAGTATAATGCTTATTATGATTATTTCCAAGCTTATTATGGTTATTATTATAATTATTATGATGAGTATGGTTATTATGATTATTATGGCTTCTATGGCTAGTATAACGGTTATTATGATTATTTCAAAGCTTATTATGTTTATTATTATGGTTACTATGATTATTATGGATCTTGGTATAATTATGATGAATATCATGATCATCATTAAGATCATTATGGTTATTGCGATAATTATGACTATTATGATTATTCTAGTTATTATGATTATTATGGTTATTATGGCTAGTATAAAGGTTATTATGATTATTTCAAAGCTTATTATGTTTATTAATATGATTATGGTGATTATTATATGTCTTAGTATATTTTTGATGAATATTATGGTCATCATTAAGATCATTATGGTTATTACGTTGATTATGGTTATTACGTTAAAAATAATGGTTATTAAGACTATTTCCATGACTATTCTGTTTATTATCATGATTACTATGATCATTATGGTTGTTAGTATGATTATTAGGATCAACATTCAGATTATTATGGCTATTATGATCTTTATGGTTATTATTGCTATTATAATGATAAATATGATTATTTCCATGTTTATTATGGGTATTATTATGACTAGTATGATTATTATAGTTATTATGATTATTATGGCTAGTATAATGCTTATTATGATCATTTCCAAGCTTATTATGGTTATTACTATAATTATTATGGTTATTATGGTTATTATGATTATTATGGTTACTATGGCTAGTATAACGGTTATTATGATTATTTCAAAACTTATTATGTTTATTATTATGGTTACTATGATTATTATGGATCTTGGTATAATTATGATGAATATCATGATCATCATTAAGATCATTATGGTTATTGCGATTATTATGACTATTATGATTATTCTAGTTATTATGATTATTATGGTTATTATGGCTAGTACAAAGGTTATTATGATTATTTCACAGCTGATTATGTTTATTATTATGTTTACTCTGATTATTATATGTCTTAGTATAATTATGATGAATATTATTGTCGTCATTAAGATCATTATGGTTATTACGGTGATTATGGTTATTACGTTAATAATAATGATTATTAAGATTATTTCCATGACTATTCTGTTTATTATGATGATTACTATGATCATTATGGTTGTTAGTATGATTATTATGATCACCATTCAGATTATTATGGCTATTGTGATTTTTATTGCTATTATGACTATTATAATGATTATAACGATTATTTCCAAGTTCAATATTGTTATTATTACGACTATTATGATTATTAGGGCTATTATGACTATTATGGTTGTTATGGCTAGTATAAAGTATATTATGATTATTTCCGAACCTATTATGGTTGTTATTATGATTATTATGATTATTACGGATCTCGATGTAATTATCATGAATATTATGATCATCATTAAGATTATTACGGTTACTATGATTATTGTGACTATTGCTAAGCTTATTAACATTACAATTACGATTACTATGATTATTGTAGTTATTATGATGATCACTATGATCATTATGGTTGTTAGTATGATTATTATGATCACAATTCTGGTTATTATGGCTATTGTGATTTTTATTGCTATTATGACTATTGTAATGATCATTAGGATTATTTCCTAGTTCCTTATTGTTATTATTACGACTATTATGATTATTATGGCTATTATGACTATTATGGTTGTTATGGCTAGTATAATGTATATTATGATTATTTCGGAACCCATTATGGTTATTATTATGATTATTATGATTATTACGGATCTTGGTATAATTATCATGGATATTATGATCATCATTAAGATTATTATGGTTACTATGATTATTGTGATTATTGCTATGCTTATTAACATTACAATTACGATTATTATCATTATTGTAGTAATTATGATGAACACTATGATTATTATGGCTGTTAGTATGATGGTTATGATCAACATTGAGATTATTATGGCTATTATGATTTTTATGGTTATTATTGCTATTATAATGATAAATATGATTATTTCCAAGTTTATAATGGTTATTATTATGACTACTATGATTATTATAGTTATTATGATTATTATGATCAATATGGCTAGTATAATGCTTATTATGATTATTTCCAAGCTTATTATGGTTATTATTATAATTATTATGATGAGTATGGTTACTATGATTATTATGGCTTCTATGGCTAGTATAACGGTTATTATGATTATTTCAAAGCTTATTATGTTTATTATAATGGTTACTATGATTATTATGGATCTTGGTATAATTATGATGAATATAATGATCATCATTAAGATCATTATGGTTATTGCGATTATTATGACTATTATGATTACTCTAGTTGTTATGATTATTATGGTTATTATGGCTAGTATTAAGGTTATTATGATTATTTCAAAGCTTATTATGATTATTATTATGGTTACTCTCATTATTATATGTCTAGGTATAATTATGATGAATATTATGGTCATCATTAAGATCATTATGGTTATTACGTTAATAATAACGATTATTAATATTATTTCCATGACTATTCTGTTTATTATGATGATTACTATGATCATTATGGTTGCTAGTATGATTATTATGATCACCATTCTGATTATTATGGCTATTGTTATTTTTATGGCTATTATGACTATTATAATGATTATTACCATTATTTCCAAGTTCATTATTGTTATTATTACGACTATTATGATTATTATGGCTATTATGACTATTATGGTTGTTATGGCAAGTATAATGTATATTATGATTATTTCCGAACACATTAGGGTTATTATTATGATGATTATGATTATTACGGATCTTGGTATAATTATCATGGATATTATGATCATCATTAAGATTATTATGGTTACTATGATTATTGTGATTATTGCTATGCTTATTAACATTACAATTACGATTATTATGATTATTGTAGTTATTATGATGATCACTATGATTATTATGGTCGTTAGTATGATTATTAGGATCAACATTCAGATTATTATGGCTATTATGATTTTTATGGTTATTATTGCTATTATAATGATAAATATGATTATTTCTAAGTTTATTACGGTTATTATTATCACTATTATGATTATTATAGTTATTATGATTATTATGGTTACTATGGCTAGTATAAAGGTTATTATGATTATTTCAAAGCTTATTATGTTTATTATTATGATTACTCTGATTATTATTTGTCTTAGTATAATTAGGATGAATATTATGGTCATCATTGAGATCATTATGGTTATTACGATGATTATGGTTATTACGTTAATAATAATGATTATTAAGATTATTTCCATGACTATTCTGTTTATTATGATGATTACTATGATCATTATGGTTGTTAGTATGATTATTATGATCACCATTCAGATTATTATGGCTATTGTGATTTTTATGGCTATTATGACTATTGTAATGATTATTACGATTATTTCCAGGTTCATTATTGTTATTACTACGACTATTATGATTATTATGGCTATTATGACTATTATGGTTGTTATGGCTAGTATAATGCATATTATGATTATTTCCAAACCCATTATGGTTATTATTATGATTATTATGATTATTACGGATCTTGATGTAATTATCATGAATATTATGATCATCATTAAGATTATTACGGTTACTATGATTATTGTCATTATTGCTAAGCTTATTAACATTACAATTACGATTATTATGATTATTGTAGTTATTATGATGATCACTATGATCATTATGGTTGTTAGTATGATTATTATGATCACCATTCTGATTATTATGGCTATTGTGATTTTTATGGCTATTATGAGTATTATAATGATTATTACGATTATTTCCAAGTTCATTATTGTTATTATTACGACTATTATGATTATTAGGGCTATTATGACTATTATGGTTGATATGGCTAGTATAATGCATATTATGATTATTTCCGAACCCATTATGGTTATTTTTATGATTATTATGATTATTACGGATCTTGGTATAATTATCATGGATATTATGATCATCATTAAGATTATTATGGTTACTATGATTATTGTGATTATTGCTATGCGTATTAACATTACAATTACGATTATTATGATTATTGTAGTTATTATGATGATCACTATGATTATTATGGTTGTTAGTATGATTATTAGGATCAACATTTAGATTATTATGGCTATTATGATTTTTATGATTATTATAGCTATTATAATGATAAATATGATTATTTCCAAGTTTATTATGGGTATTATTATGACTAGTATGATTATTATAGTTATTATGACTATTATGGCTAGTATAATGCTCATTATGATTATTTCCAAGCTTATTATGCTTATTACTATAATTATTATGGTTATTACGGTTATTATGATTATTATGGTTACTATGGCTAGTATAACGGTTATTATGATTATTTCAAAACTTATTATGTTTATTATTATGGTTACTATGCTTATTATGGATCTTGGTATAATTATGATGAATATCATGATCATCACTAAGATCATTATGGTTATTGCGCTTATTATGACTATTATGATTACTCTAGTTATTATGATTATTATGGTTATTATGGCTAGTATTAAGGTTATTATGATTATTTCAAAGCTTATTATGCTTATTTTTATGATTACACTGATTATTATATGTCTAGGTATAATTATGATGAATATTATGGTCATCATTAAGATCATTATGGTTATTACGATAATAATAATGATTCTTAAGATTATTTCCATGACTATTCTGTTTATTATGATGATTACTATGATCATTATGGTTGCTAGTATGATTATTATGATCACCATTCTGATTATTATGGCTATTGTGATTTTTATGGCTATTATGACTATTATAATGATTATTACGATTATTTCCAAGTTCATTATTGTTATTATTGCGACTATTATGATTATTATGGCTATTATGACTATTATGGTTGTTATGGCAAGTATAATGTATATTATGATTATTTCCGAACACATTAGGGTTATTATTATGATTATTATGATTATTACGGATCTTGGTATAATTATCATGGATATTATGTTCATCATTAAGATTATTATGGTTACTATGATTATTGTGATTATTGCTATGCTTATTAACATTACAATTACGATTATTATGTTTATTGTAGTTATTATGATGATCACTATGATTATTATGGTTGTTCGTATGATTATTAGGATCAACATTTAGATTATTATGGCTATTATGATTTTTATGATTATTATAGCTATTATAATGATAAATATGATTATTTCCAAGTTTATTATGGGTATTATTATGACTAGTATGATTATTATAGTTATTATGACTATTATGGCTAGTATAATGCTCATTATGATTATTTCCAAGCTTATTATGCTTATTACTATAATTATTATGGTTATTACGGTTATTATGATTATTATGGTTACTATGGCTAGTATAACGGTTATTATGATTATTTCAAAACTTATTATGTTCATTATTATGGTTACTATGATTATTATGGATCTTGGTATAATTATGATGAATATCATGATCATCATTAAGATCATTATGGTTATTGCGATTATTATGACTATTATGATTATTCTAGTTATTATGATTATTATGGTTATTATGGCTAGTACAAAGGTTATTATGATTATTTCACAGCTGATTATGTTTATTATTATGTTTACTCTGATTATTATATGTCTTAGTATAATTATGATGAATATTATTGTCGTCATTAAGATCATTATGGTTATTACGGTGATTATGGTTATTACGTTAATAATAATGATTATTAAGATTATTTCCATGACTATTCTGTTTATTATGATGATTACTATGATCATTATGGTTGTTAGTATGATTATTATGATCACCATTCAGATTATTATGGCTATTGTGATTTTTATGGCTATTATGACTATTATAATGATTATAACGATTATTTCCAAGTTCGTTATTGTTATTATTACGACTATTATGATTATTAGGGCTATTATGACTATTATGGTTGTTATGGCTAGTATAAAGTATTTTATGATTATTTCCGAACCTATTATGGTTGTTATTATGATTATTATGATTATTACGGATCTCGATGTAATTATCATGAATATTATGATCATCATTAAGATTATTACGGTTACTATGATTATTGTGACTATTGCTAAGCTTATTAACATTACAATTACGATTACTATGATTATTGTAGTTATTATGATGATCACTATGATCATTATGGTTGTTAGTATGATTATTATGATCACAATTCTGGTTATTATGGCTATTGTGATTTTTATTGCTATTATGACTATTGTAATGATCATTAGGATTATTTCCTAGTTCCTTATTGTTATTATTACGACTATTATGATTATTATGGCTATTATGACTATTATGGTTGTTATGGCAAGTATAATGTATATTATGATTATTTCGGAACCCATTATGGTTATTATTATGATTATTATGATTATTACGGATCTTGGTATAATTATCATGGATATTATGATCATCATTAAGATTATTATGGTTACTATGATTATTGTGATTATTGCTATGCTTATTAACATTACAATTACGATTATTATCATTATTGTAGTAATTATGATGAACACTATGATTATTATGGCTGTTAGTATGATGGTTATGATCAACATTGAGATTATTATGGCTATTATGATTTTTATGGTTATTATTGCTATTATAATGATAAATATGATTATTTCCAAGTTTATAATGGTTATTATTATGACTACTATGATTATTATAGTTATTATGATTATTATGATCAATATGGCTAGTATAATGCTTATTATGATTATTTCCAAGCTTATTATGGTTATTATTATAATTATTATGATGAGTATGGTTACTATGATTATTATGGCTTCTATGGCTAGTATAACGGTTATTATGATTATTTCAAAGCTTATTATGTTTATTATAATGGTTACTATGATTATTATGGATCTTGGTATAATTATGATGAATATAATGATCATCATTAAGATCATTATGGTTATTGCGATTATTATGACTATTATGATTACTCTAGTTGTTATGATTATTATGGTTATTATGGCTAGTATTAAGGTTATTATGATTATTTCAAAGCTTATTATGATTATTATTATGGTTACTCTCATTATTATATGTCTAGGTATAATTATGATGAATATTATGGTCATCATTAAGATCATTATGGTTATTACGTTAATAATAACGATTATTAATATTATTTCCATGACTATTCTGTTTATTATGATGATTACTATGATCATTATGGTTGCTAGTATGATTATTATGATCACCATTCTGATTATTATGGCTATTGTTATTTTTATGGCTATTATGACTATTATAATGATTATTACCATTATTTCCAAGTTCATTATTGTTATTATTACGACTATTATGATTATTATGGCTATTATGACTATTATGGTTGTTATGGCAAGTATAATGTATATTATGATTATTTCCGAACACATTAGGGTTATTATTATGATGATTATGATTATTACGGATCTTGGTACAATTATCATGGATATTATGATCATCATTAAGATTATTATGGTTACTATGATTATTGTGATTATTGCTATGCTTATTAACATTACAATTACGATTATTATGATTATTGTAGTTATTATGATGATCACTATGATTATTATGGTCGTTAGTATGATTATTAGGATCAACATTCAGATTATTATGGCTATTATGATTTTTATGGTTATTATTGCTATTATAATGATAAATATGATTATTTCTAAGTTTATTACGGTTATTATTATCACTATTATGATTATTATATTTATTATGATTATTATGGTTACTATGGCTAGTATAAAGGTTATTATGATTATTTCAAAGCTTATTATGTTTATTATCATGATTACTCTGATTATTATTTGTCTTAGTATAATTAGGATGAATATTATGGTCATCATTGAGATCATTATGGTTATTACGATGATTATGGTTATTACGTTAATAATAATGATTATTAAGATTATTTCCATGACTATTCTGTTTATTATGATGATTACTATGATCATTATGGTTGTTAGTATGATTATTATGATCACCATTCAGATTATTATGGCTATTGTGATTTTTATGGCTATTATGACTATTGTAATGATTATTACGATTATTTCCAGGTTCATTATTGTTATTACTACGACTATTATGATTATTATGGCTATTATGACTATTATGGTTGTTATGGCTAGTATAATGCATATTATGATTATTTCCAAACCCATTATGGTTATTATTATGATTATTATGATTATTACGGATCTTGATGTAATTATCATGAATATTATGATCATCATTAAGATTATTACGGTTACTATGATTATTGTCATTATTGCTAAGCTTATTAACATTACAATTACGATTATTATGATTATTGTAGTTATTATGATGATCACTATGATCATTATGGTTGTTAGTATGATTATTATGATCACCATTCTGATTATTATGGCTATTGTGATTTTTATGGCTATTATGAGTATTATAATGATTATTACGATTATTTCCAAGTTCATTATTGTTATTATTACGACTATTATGATTATTAGGGCTATTATGACTATTATGGTTGATATGGCTAGTATAATGCATATTATGATTATTTCCGAACCCATTATGGTTATTTTTATGATTATTATGATTATTACGGATCTTGGTATAATTATCATGGATATTATGATCATCATTAAGATTATTATGGTTACTATGATTATTGTGATTATTGCTATGCGTATTAACATTACAATTACGATTATTATGATTATTGTAGTTATTATGATGATCACTATGATTATTATGGTTGTTAGTATGATTATTAGGATCAACATTTAGATTATTATGGCTATTATGATTTTTATGATTATTATAGCTATTATAATGATAAATATGATTATTTCCAAGTTTATTATGGGTATTATTATGACTAGTATGATTATTATAGTTATTATGACTATTATGGCTAGTATAATGCTCATTATGATTATTTCCAAGCTTATTATGCTTATTACTATAATTATTATGGTTATTACGGTTATTATGATTATTATGGTTACTATGGCTAGTATAACGGTTATTATGATTATTTCAAAACTTATTATGTTTATTATTATGGTTACTATGCTTATTATGGATCTTGGTATAATTATGATGAATATCATGATCATCACTAAGATCACTATGGTTATTGCGATTATTATGACTATTATGATTACTCTAGTTATTATGATTATTATGGTTATTATGGCTAGTATTAAGGTTATTATGATTATTTCAAAGCTTATTATGCTTATTTTTATGATTACACTGATTATTATATGTCTAGGTATAATTATGATGAATATTATGGTCATCATTAAGATCATTATGGTTATTACGATAATAATAATGATTCTCAAGATTATTTCCATGACTATTCTGTTTATTATGATGATTACTATGATCATTATGGTTGCTAGTATGATTATTATGATCACCATTCTGATTATTATGGCTATTGTGATTTTTATGGCTATTATGACTATTATAATGATTATTACGATTATTTCCAAGTTCATTATTGTTATTATTGCGACTATTATGATTATTATGGCTATTATGACTATTATGGTTGTTATGGCAAGTATAATGTATATTATGATTATTTCCGAACACATTAGGGTTATTATTATGATTATTATGATTATTACGGATCTTGGTATAATTATCATGGATATTATGTTCATCATTAAGATTATTATGGTTACTATGATTATTGTGATTATTGCTATGCTTATTAACATTACAATTACGATTATTATGTTTATTGTAGTTATTATGATGATCACTATGATTATTATGGTTGTTCGTATGATTATTAGGATCAACATTTAGATTATTATGGCTATTATGATTTTTATGATTATTATAGCTATTATAATGATAAATATGATTATTTCCAAGTTTATTATGGGTATTATTATGACTAGTATGATTATTATAGTTATTATGACTATTATGGCTAGTATAATGCTCATTATGATTATTTCCAAGCTTATTATGCTTATTACTATAATTATTATGGTTATTACGGTTATTATGATTATTATGGTTACTATGGCTAGTATAACGGTTATTATGATTATTTCAAAACTTATTATGTTTATTATTATGGTTACTATGCTTATTATGGATCTTGGTATAATTATGATGAATATCATGATCATCATTAAGATCATTATGGTTATTGCGATTATTATGACTATTATGATTATTCTAGTTATTATGATTATTATGGTTACTATGGCTATTATAAAGGTTATTATGATTATTTCAAAGCTTATTTTGTTTATTATTATGATTACTCTGATTATTATTTGAGTTAGTATAATTATGATGAATATTATTGTCATCATTGATATCATTATGGTTATTAAGGTGATTATGGTTATTACGATAATAATAACCATTATTAAGATTATTTCCATGACTATTCTGTTTATTATGATGATTACTATGATCTTTATGGTTGTTAGTATGATTATTATGATCACCATTCTGATTATTATGGCTATTGTGATTTTTATTGCTATTATGGCTATTATAACGATTATTACGATTATTTCCAAGTTCATTATTGTTATTATTACGACTATTACGATTATTATGGCTATTATGACTATTATAGTTGTTAGGTGTAGTATAATGTATATTATGATTATTTCCGAACCTATTATGGTTATTATTATGATTATTATGATTATTACGGATCTTGGTATAATTATCATGGATATTATGATCATCATTAAGATTATTATGGTTTCTATGATTATTGTGATTATTGCTATGCTTATTAACATTACAATTACGATTATTATCATTATTGTAGTTATTATGATGATCACTATGATTATTATGGCTGTTAGTATTATGATTATGATCAACATTGAGATTATTATGGCTATTATGATTTTTATGGGTTATTATTGCTATTATAATGATAAATATGATTATTTCCAAGTTTATTACGGTTATTATTATCACTATTATGATTATTATAGTTATTATGATTATTATGATTATTATGGGTAGTATAATGCTTATTATGATTATTTCCAAGCTTATTATGGTTATTATTATAATTATTATGATGAGTATGGTTATTATGATTATTATTGCTACTATGGCTAGTATAATGCTTATTATGATTATTTCAAAGCTCATTATGTTTATTATTATGGTTACTATGATTATTATGGATCTTGGTATAATTATGATGAATATAATGATCATCATTAAGATCATTATGGTTATTGCGATTATTATGACTATTATGATTACTCTAGTTATTATGATTATTATGGTTATTATGGCTAGTATTAAGGTTATTATGATTATTTCAAAGCTTATTATGCTTATTATTATGATTACTCTGATTATTATATGTCTAGGTATAATTATGAAGAATATTATGGTCATCATTAAGATCATTATGGTTATTACGATAATAATAATGATTATTAAGATTATTTCCATGACTATTCTGTTTATTATGATGGTTACTATGATCATTATGGTTGCTAGTATGATTATTATGATCACCATTCTGATTATTATGGCTATTGTGATTTTTATGGCTATTATGACTATTATAATGATTATTACCATTATTTCCAAGTTCATTATTGTTATTATTACGACTATTATGATTATTATGGCTATTATGACTATTATGGTTGTTATGACAAGTATAATGTATATTATGATTATTTCCGAACACATTAGGGTTGTTATTATGATTATTATGATTATTACGGATCTTGGAATAATTATCATGGATATTATGATCATCATTAAGATTATTATGGTTACTATGATTATTGTGATTATTGCTATGCTTATTAACATTACAATTACGATTATTATGATTATTGTAGTTATTATGATGATCACTATGATTATTATGGTTGTTAGTATGATTATTAGGATCAACATTGAGATTATTATGGCTATTATGATTATTCTAGTTATTATGATTATTATGGTTACTATGGCTATTATAAAGGTTATTATGATTATTTCAAAGCTTATTTTGTTTATTATTATGATTACTCTGATTATTATTTGAGTTAGTATAATTATGATGAATATTATTGTCATCATTGATATCATTATGGTTATTAAGGTGATTATGGTTATTACGTTAATAATAACCATTATTAAGATTATTTCCATGACTATTCTGTTTATTATGATGATTACTATGATCATTATGGTTGTTAGTATGATTATTATGATCACCATTCTGATTATTATGGCTATTGTGATTTTTATTGCTATTATGGCTATTATAACGATTATTACGATTATTTCCAAGTTCATTATTGTTATTATTACGACTATTACGATTATTATGGCTATTATGACTATTATAGTTGTTAGGGGTAGTATAATGTATATTATGATTATTTCCGAACCTATTATGGTTATTATTATGATTATTATGATTATTACGGATCTTGGTATAATTATCATGGATATTATGATCATCATTAAGATTATTATGGTTTCTATGATTATTGTGATTATTGCTATGCTTATTAACATTACAATTACGATTATTATCATTATTGTAGTTATTATGATGATCACTATGATTATTATGGCTGTTAGTATTATGATTATGATCAACATTGAGATTATTATGGCTATTATGATTTTTATGGGTTATTATTGCTATTATAATGATAAATATTATTATTTCCAAGTTTATTATGGTTATTATTATGACTATTATGATTATTATAGTTATTATGATTATTATGACTATTATGGCTAGTATAATGCTTATTATGATTATTTCCAAGCTTATTATGGTTATTATTATAATTATTATGACGAGTATGGTTATTATGATTATTATGGCTACTATGGCTAGTATAACGGTTATTATGATTATTTCAAAGCTTATTATGTTTATTATTATGGTTACTATGATTATTATGGATCTTGGTATAATTCTGATGAATATAATGATCATCATTAAGATCATTATGGTTAATGCGATTATTATGACTATTATGATTACTCTAGTTATTATGATTATTAAGGTTATTATGGATAGTATTAAGGTTATTCTGATTATTTCAAAGCTTATTATGCCTATTATTATGATTACTCTGATTATTATATGTCTGGGTATTATTATGATGAATATTATGGTCATCATTAAGATCATTATGGTTATTACGTTAATTATAATGATTATTAAGATTATTTCCATGACTATTCTGTTTATTATGATGATTACTATGATCATTATGGTTGCTAGTATGATTATTATGATCACCATTCTGATTATTATGGCTATTGTGATTTTTATGGCTATTATGACTATTATAATGATTATTACCATTATTTCCAAGTTCATTATTGTTATTATTACGACTATTATGATTATTATGGCTATTATGACTATTATGGTTGTTATGACTAGTATAATGTATATTATGATTATTTCCGAACACATTAGGGTTATTATTATGATTATTATGATTATTACAGATCTTGGTATAATTATCATGGATATTATGATCATCATTAAGATTATTATGGTTTCTATGATTATTGTGATTATTGCTATGCTTATTAACATTACAATTACGATTATTATCATTATTGTAGTTATTATGATGATCACTATGATTATTATGGCTGTTAGTATTATGATTATGATCAACATTGAGATTATTATGGCTATTATGATTTTTATGGGTTATTATTGCTATTATAATGATAAATATTATTATTTCCAAGTTTATTATGGTTATTATTATGACTATTATGATTATTATAGTTATTATGATTATTATGACTATTATGGCTAGTATAATGCTTATTATGATTATTTCCAAGCTTATTATGGTTATTATTATAATTATTATGACGAGTATGGTTATTATGATTATTATGGCTACTATGGCTAGTATAACGGTTATTATGATTATTTCAAAGCTTATTATGTTTATTATTATGGTTACTATGATTATTATGGATCATGGTATAATTATGATGAATATAATGATCATCATTAAGATCATTATGGTTATTGCGATTATTATGACTATTGTGATTACTCTAGTTATTATGATTATTATGGTTATTATGTCTAGTATGAAGGTTATTATGATGATTTCAAAGCATATATATGCTTATTATTATGATTATTCTGATTACTATATGTCTAGGTATAATTATGATGTATATTATGGTCATCATTAAGATTATTATGGTTATTACGTTAATAATAATGATTATTAAGATTATTTCCATGACTATTCTGTTTATTATGATGATTACTATGATGATTATGGTTGTTAGTATGATTATTAGGATCAACATTCAGATTATTATGGCTATTATGATCTTTATGGTTATTATTGCTATTATAATGATAAATATGATTATTTCCAAGTTTATTATGGGTATTATTATGACTAGTATGATTATTATAGTTATTATAATTATTATGGCTAGTATAATGCTTATTATGATTATTTCCAAGCTTATTATGGTTATTACTATAATTATTATGGTTATTATGGTTATTATGATTATTATGGTTACTATGGCTAGTATAACGGTTATTATGATTATTTCAAAACTTATTATGTTTATTATTATGGTTACTATGATTATTATGGATCTTGGTATAATTATGATGAATATCATGATCATCATTAAGATCATTATGGTTATTGCGATTATTATGACTATTATGATTATTCTAGTTATTATGATTATTATGGTTATTATGGCTAGTATAAAGGTTATTATGATTATTTCAGAGCTTATTATGGTTGTTATTATAATTGTTGTGATTATTATGGTTATTATGATTAGTATGGTTACTATGGCTAGTATAACGGTTATTATGATTATTTCAAAGCTTACTATGTTTATTATTATGATTATTTCAAAGCTTACTATGTTTATTATTATGATTACTCTGATTATTATATGTCTAGGTATAATTATGATGAATACTGGTCATCATTAAGATCATTATGGTTATTACGATGATTATGGTTATTACGTTAATAATAATGATTATTAAGATTATTTCCATGACTATTCTGTTTATTATGATGATTACTATGATCATTATGGTTGTTAGTATGATTATTATGATCACCATTCAGATTATTATGGCTATTGTGATTTTTATGGCTATTATGACTATTGTAATGATTATTACGATTATTTCCAGGTTCATTATTGTTATTACTACGACTATTATGATTATTATGGCTATTATGACTATTATGGTTGTTATGGCTAGTATAATGCATATTATGATTATTTCCAAACCCATTATGGTTATTATTATGATTATTATGATTATTACGGATCTTGATGTAATTATCATGAATATTATGATCATCATTAAGATTATTACGGTTACTATGATTATTGTCATTATTGCTAAGCTTATTAACATTACAATTACGATTATTATGATTATTGTAGTTATTATGATGATCACTATGATCATTATGGTTGTTAGTATGATTATTATGATCACCATTCTGATTATTATGGCTATTGTGATTTTTATGGCTATTATGAGTATTATAATGATTATTACGATTATTTCCAAGTTCATTATTGTTATTATTACGACTATTATGATTATTAGGGCTATTATGACTATTATGGTTGATATGGCTAGTATAATGCATATTATGATTATTTCCGAACCCATTATGGTTATTTTTATGATTATTATGATTATTACGGATCTTGGTATAATTATCATGGATATTATGATCATCATTAAGATTATTATGGTTACTATGATTATTGTGATTATTGCTATGCGTATTAACATTACAATTACGATTATTATGATTATTGTAGTTATTATGATGATCACTATGATTATTATGGTTGTTAGTATGATTATTAGGATCAACATTTAGATTATTATGGCTATTATGATTTTTATGATTATTATAGCTATTATAATGATAAATATGATTATTTCCAAGTTTATTATGGGTATTATTATGACTAGTATGATTATTATAGTTATTATGACTATTATGGCTAGTATAATGCTCATTATGATTATTTCCAAGCTTATTATGCTTATTACTATAATTATTATGGTTATTACGGTTATTATGATTATTATGGTTACTATGGCTAGTATAACGGTTATTATGATTATTTCAAAACTTATTATGTTTATTATTATGGTTACTATGCTTATTATGGATCTTGGTATAATTATGATGAATATCATGATCATCACTAAGATCACTATGGTTATTGCGATTATTATGACTATTATGATTACTCTAGTTATTATGATTATTATGGTTATTATGGCTAGTATTAAGGTTATTATGATTATTTCAAAGCTTATTATGCTTATTTTTATGATTACACTGATTATTATATGTCTAGGTATAATTATGATGAATATTATGGTCATCATTAAGATCATTATGGTTATTACGATAATAATAATGATTCTCAAGATTATTTCCATGACTATTCTGTTTATTATGATGATTACTATGATCATTATGGTTGCTAGTATGATTATTATGATCACCATTCTGATTATTATGGCTATTGTGATTTTTATGGCTATTATGACTATTATAATGATTATTACGATTATTTCCAAGTTCATTATTGTTATTATTGCGACTATTATGATTATTATGGCTATTATGACTATTATGGTTGTTATGGCAAGTATAATGTATATTATGATTATTTCCGAACACATTAGGGTTATTATTATGATTATTATGATTATTACGGATCTTGGTATAATTATCATGGATATTATGTTCATCATTAAGATTATTATGGTTACTATGATTATTGTGATTATTGCTATGCTTATTAACATTACAATTACGATTATTATGTTTATTGTAGTTATTATGATGATCACTATGATTATTATGGTTGTTCGTATGATTATTAGGATCAACATTTAGATTATTATGGCTATTATGATTTTTATGATTATTATAGCTATTATAATGATAAATATGATTATTTCCAAGTTTATTATGGGTATTATTATGACTAGTATGATTATTATAGTTATTATGACTATTATGGCTAGTATAATGCTCATTATGATTATTTCCAAGCTTATTATGCTTATTACTATAATTATTATGGTTATTACGGTTATTATGATTATTATGGTTACTATGGCTAGTATAACGGTTATTATGATTATTTCAAAACTTATTATGTTTATTATTATGGTTACTATGCTTATTATGGATCTTGGTATAATTATGATGAATATCATGATCATCATTAAGATCATTATGGTTATTGCGATTATTATGACTATTATGATTATTCTAGTTATTATGATTATTATGGTTACTATGGCTATTATAAAGGTTATTATGATTATTTCAAAGCTTATTTTGTTTATTATTATGATTACTCTGATTATTATTTGAGTTAGTATAATTATGATGAATATTATTGTCATCATTGATATCATTATGGTTATTAAGGTGATTATGGTTATTACGATAATAATAACCATTATTAAGATTATTTCCATGACTATTCTGTTTATTATGATGATTACTATGATCTTTATGGTTGTTAGTATGATTATTATGATCACCATTCTGATTATTATGGCTATTGTGATTTTTATTGCTATTATGGCTATTATAACGATTATTACGATTATTTCCAAGTTCATTATTGTTATTATTACGACTATTACGATTATTATGGCTATTATGACTATTATAGTTGTTAGGTGTAGTATAATGTATATTATGATTATTTCCGAACCTATTATGGTTATTATTATGATTATTATGATTATTACGGATCTTGGTATAATTATCATGGATATTATGATCATCATTAAGATTATTATGGTTTCTATGATTATTGTGATTATTGCTATGCTTATTAACATTACAATTACGATTATTATCATTATTGTAGTTATTATGATGATCACTATGATTATTATGGCTGTTAGTATTATGATTATGATCAACATTGAGATTATTATGGCTATTATGATTTTTATGGGTTATTATTGCTATTATAATGATAAATATGATTATTTCCAAGTTTATTACGGTTATTATTATCACTATTATGATTATTATAGTTATTATGATTATTATGATTATTATGGGTAGTATAATGCTTATTATGATTATTTCCAAGCTTATTATGGTTATTATTATAATTATTATGATGAGTATGGTTATTATGATTATTATTGCTACTATGGCTAGTATAATGCTTATTATGATTATTTCAAAGCTCATTATGTTTATTATTATGGTTACTATGATTATTATGGATCTTGGTATAATTATGATGAATATAATGATCATCATTAAGATCATTATGGTTATTGCGATTATTATGACTATTATGATTACTCTAGTTATTATGATTATTATGGTTATTATGGCTAGTATTAAGGTTATTATGATTATTTCAAAGCTTATTATGCTTATTATTATGATTACTCTGATTATTATATGTCTAGGTATAATTATGAAGAATATTATGGTCATCATTAAGATCATTATGGTTATTACGATAATAATAATGATTATTAAGATTATTTCCATGACTATTCTGTTTATTATGATGGTTACTATGATCATTATGGTTGCTAGTATGATTATTATGATCACCATTCTGATTATTATGGCTATTGTGATTTTTATGGCTATTATGACTATTATAATGATTATTACCATTATTTCCAAGTTCATTATTGTTATTATTACGACTATTATGATTATTATGGCTATTATGACTATTATGGTTGTTATGACAAGTATAATGTATATTATGATTATTTCCGAACACATTAGGGTTGTTATTATGATTATTATGATTATTACGGATCTTGGAATAATTATCATGGATATTATGATCATCATTAAGATTATTATGGTTACTATGATTATTGTGATTATTGCTATGCTTATTAACATTACAATTACGATTATTATGATTATTGTAGTTATTATGATGATCACTATGATTATTATGGTTGTTAGTATGATTATTAGGATCAACATTGAGATTATTATGGCTATTATGATTATTCTAGTTATTATGATTATTATGGTTACTATGGCTATTATAAAGGTTATTATGATTATTTCAAAGCTTATTTTGTTTATTATTATGATTACTCTGATTATTATTTGAGTTAGTATAATTATGATGAATATTATTGTCATCATTGATATCATTATGGTTATTAAGGTGATTATGGTTATTACGTTAATAATAACCATTATTAAGATTATTTCCATGACTATTCTGTTTATTATGATGATTACTATGATCATTATGGTTGTTAGTATGATTATTATGATCACCATTCTGATTATTATGGCTATTGTGATTTTTATTGCTATTATGGCTATTATAACGATTATTACGATTATTTCCAAGTTCATTATTGTTATTATTACGACTATTACGATTATTATGGCTATTATGACTATTATAGTTGTTAGGGGTAGTATAATGTATATTATGATTATTTCCGAACCTATTATGGTTATTATTATGATTATTATGATTATTACGGATCTTGGTATAATTATCATGGATATTATGATCATCATTAAGATTATTATGGTTTCTATGATTATTGTGATTATTGCTATGCTTATTAACATTACAATTACGATTATTATCATTATTGTAGTTATTATGATGATCACTATGATTATTATGGCTGTTAGTATTATGATTATGATCAACATTGAGATTATTATGGCTATTATGATTTTTATGGGTTATTATTGCTATTATAATGATAAATATTATTATTTCCAAGTTTATTATGGTTATTATTATGACTATTATGATTATTATAGTTATTATGATTATTATGACTATTATGGCTAGTATAATGCTTATTATGATTATTTCCAAGCTTATTATGGTTATTATTATAATTATTATGACGAGTATGGTTATTATGATTATTATGGCTACTATGGCTAGTATAACGGTTATTATGATTATTTCAAAGCTTATTATGTTTATTATTATGGTTACTATGATTATTATGGATCTTGGTATAATTCTGATGAATATAATGATCATCATTAAGATCATTATGGTTAATGCGATTATTATGACTATTATGATTACTCTAGTTATTATGATTATTAAGGTTATTATGGATAGTATTAAGGTTATTCTGATTATTTCAAAGCTTATTATGCCTATTATTATGATTACTCTGATTATTATATGTCTGGGTATTATTATGATGAATATTATGGTCATCATTAAGATCATTATGGTTATTACGTTAATTATAATGATTATTAAGATTATTTCCATGACTATTCTGTTTATTATGATGATTACTATGATCATTATGGTTGCTAGTATGATTATTATGATCACCATTCTGATTATTATGGCTATTGTGATTTTTATGGCTATTATGACTATTATAATGATTATTACCATTATTTCCAAGTTCATTATTGTTATTATTACGACTATTATGATTATTATGGCTATTATGACTATTATGGTTGTTATGACTAGTATAATGTATATTATGATTATTTCCGAACACATTAGGGTTATTATTATGATTATTATGATTATTACAGATCTTGGTATAATTATCATGGATATTATGATCATCATTAAGATTATTATGGTTTCTATGATTATTGTGATTATTGCTATGCTTATTAACATTACAATTACGATTATTATCATTATTGTAGTTATTATGATGATCACTATGATTATTATGGCTGTTAGTATTATGATTATGATCAACATTGAGATTATTATGGCTATTATGATTTTTATGGGTTATTATTGCTATTATAATGATAAATATTATTATTTCCAAGTTTATTATGGTTATTATTATGACTATTATGATTATTATAGTTATTATGATTATTATGACTATTATGGCTAGTATAATGCTTATTATGATTATTTCCAAGCTTATTATGGTTATTATTATAATTATTATGACGAGTATGGTTATTATGATTATTATGGCTACTATGGCTAGTATAACGGTTATTATGATTATTTCAAAGCTTATTATGTTTATTATTATGGTTACTATGATTATTATGGATCATGGTATAATTATGATGAATATAATGATCATCATTAAGATCATTATGGTTATTGCGATTATTATGACTATTGTGATTACTCTAGTTATTATGATTATTATGGTTATTATGTCTAGTATGAAGGTTATTATGATGATTTCAAAGCATATATATGCTTATTATTATGATTATTCTGATTACTATATGTCTAGGTATAATTATGATGTATATTATGGTCATCATTAAGATTATTATGGTTATTACGTTAATAATAATGATTATTAAGATTATTTCCATGACTATTCTGTTTATTATGATGATTACTATGATGATTATGGTTGTTAGTATGATTATTAGGATCAACATTCAGATTATTATGGCTATTATGATCTTTATGGTTATTATTGCTATTATAATGATAAATATGATTATTTCCAAGTTTATTATGGGTATTATTATGACTAGTATGATTATTATAGTTATTATAATTATTATGGCTAGTATAATGCTTATTATGATTATTTCCAAGCTTATTATGGTTATTACTATAATTATTATGGTTATTATGGTTATTATGATTATTATGGTTACTATGGCTAGTATAACGGTTATTATGATTATTTCAAAACTTATTATGTTTATTATTATGGTTACTATGATTATTATGGATCTTGGTATAATTATGATGAATATCATGATCATCATTAAGATCATTATGGTTATTGCGATTATTATGACTATTATGATTATTCTAGTTATTATGATTATTATGGTTATTATGGCTAGTATAAAGGTTATTATGATTATTTCAGAGCTTATTATGGTTGTTATTATAATTGTTGTGATTATTATGGTTATTATGATTAGTATGGTTACTATGGCTAGTATAACGGTTATTATGATTATTTCAAAGCTTACTATGTTTATTATTATGATTATTTCAAAGCTTACTATGTTTATTATTATGATTACTCTGATTATTATATGTCTAGGTATAATTATGATGAATACTGGTCATCATTAAGATCATTATGGTTATTACGATGATTATGGTTATTACGTTAATAATAATGCTTATTAAGATTATTTCGATGACCATTCTGTTTATTATGATGATTACTATGATCATTATGGTTGTTAGTATGATTATTACGATCACCATTCTGATTATTATGGCTATTGTGATTTTTATGGCTATTATGACTATTATAATGATTATTACGATTATTTCCTAGTTCCTTATTGTTATTATTATGACTACTATGATTATTATGGCTATTATGACTATTACGGTTGTTATGGCTAGTATAATGTATATTATAATTATTTCGGAACCCATTATGGTTATTATTATGATTATTATGATTATTACGGATCTTGGTATAATTATCATGGATATTATGATCATCATTAAGATTATTATGGTTACTATGATTATTGTGATTATTGCTATGCTTATTAATATTACAATTACGATTATTATGATTATTGTAGTTATTATGATAATCACTATGATTATTATGGTTGTTAGTATGATTATTAGGATCAACATTCAGATTATTATGGCTATTATGATTTTTACGGTTATTATTGCTCTTATAATGATAAATATGATTATTTCCAAGTTTATTATGGTTATTATTATGACTATTATGATTATTATAGTTATTATGATTATTAT
Source organism: Calliopsis andreniformis (assembly GCF_051401765.1). Classification (NCBI taxonomy): domain Eukaryota; kingdom Metazoa; phylum Arthropoda; class Insecta; order Hymenoptera; family Andrenidae; genus Calliopsis; species Calliopsis andreniformis. Next base: position 73,800 of record NW_027480641.1, on the reverse strand, counting down.
GGTTACTATGGCTAGTATAACGGTTATTATGATTATTTCCAAGCTTATTATGGTTATTAATATAATTATTATGATGATTATGGTTATTATGATTATTATGGCTTCTATGGCTAGTATAACGGTTATTATGATTATTTCAAAGCTTATTATGTTTATTATTATGGTTACTATGATTATTATGGATCTTGGTATAGTTATGATGAATATAATGATCATCATTAAGATCATTATGGTTATTGCGATTATTATGACTATTATGATTACTCTAGTTATTATGATTATTATGGTTATTATGGCTAGTATTAAGGTTATTATGAGTATTTCAAAGCTTATTATGCTTATTATTATGATTATTCCGATTATTATATGTCTAGGTATAATTATGATGTATATTATGGTCATCATTAAGATGATTATGGTTATTACGTTAATAACAATGATTATTAAGATTATTTCCATGACTATTCTGTTTATTATGAGGACTACCATGATCATTATGGTTGCTAGTATGATTATTAGGATCAACATTCAGATTATTATGGCTATTATGATTTTTATGGTTATTATTGCTATTATAATGATAAATATGATTATTTCCAAGTTTATTACGGTTATTATTATCACTATTATGATTATTATAGTTATTATGATTATTATGGTTACTATGGCTAGTATAACGGTTATTATGATTATTTCAAAGCTTATTATGGTTATTAATATAATTATTATGATGATTATGGTTATTATGATTATTATGGCTTCTATGGCTAGTATAACGGCTATTATGATTATTTCAAAGCTTATTATGTTTATTATTATGGTTACTATGATTATTATGGATCTTGGTATAGTTATGATGAATATAATGATCATCATTAAGATCATTATGGTTATTGCGATTATTATGACTATTATGATTACTCTAGTTATTATGATTATTATGGTTATTATGGCTAGTATTAAGGTTATTATGAGTATTTCAAAGCTTATTATGCTTATTATTATGATTATTCCGATTATTATATGTCTAGGTATAATTATGATGTATATTATGGTCATCATTAAGATGATTATGGTTATTACGTTAATAACAATGATTATTAAGATTATTTCCATGACTATTCTGTTTATTATGAGGACTACCATGATCATTATGGTTGCTAGTATGATTATTAGGATCAACATTCAGATTATTATGGCTATTATGATTTTTATGGTTATTATTGCTATTATAATGATAAATATGATTATTTCCAAGTTTATTACGGTTATTATTATCACTATTATGATTATTATAGTTATTATGATTATTATGGTTACTATGGCTAGTATAACGGTTATTATGATTATTTCCAAGCTTATTATGGTTATTACTATAATTATTATGGTTATTATGGTTATTATGATTATTATGGTTACTATGGCTAGTATAACGGTTATTATGATTATTTCAAAACTTATTATGTTTATTATTATGGTTACTATGATTATTATGGATCTTGGTATAATTATGATGAATATCATGATCATCATTAAGATCATTATGGTTATTGCGGTTATTATGACTATTATGATTATTCTAATTATTATGATTATTATGGTTATTAAGGTTAGTATAAAGGTTATTATGATTATTTCAAATCTTATTATGTTTATTATTATGATTACTCTGATTATTGTTTGTCTTAGTATAATTATGATGAATATTATGGTCATCATTGAGATCATAATGGTTATTAAGGTGATTATGGTTATTACGTTAATAATAACGATTATTAAGATTATTTCCATGACTATTCCGTTTATTATGATGATTACTATGATCATTATGGTTGTTAGTATGATTATTATGATCACCATTCAGATTATTATGGCTATTGTGATTTTTATGGCTATTATGGCTATTGTAATGATTATTACGATTATTTCCAAGTTCATTATGGTTATTATTACGACTATTATGATTATTATGGCTATTATGACTATTATTGTTGTTATGGCTAGTATAAAGTATATTATGATTATTTCCGGACCTATTATGGTTATTATTATGTTTAATATGATTATTACGGGTCTTGGTAAAATTATCATGGATATTAAGATCATCATTAAGATTATTATGGTTACTCTGATTATTGTGATTATTGCTAAGCTTATAAACATTACAATTACGATTATCATGATTATTGTAGTTATTATGATGATCACTATGATCCTTATGGTTGTTAGTATGATTATTATGATCACCATTCTGATTATTATGGCTATTGTGATTTTTATTGCTATTATGACTATTGTAACGATCATTAGGATTATTTCCTAGTTCCTTATTGTTATTATTACGACTATTATGATTATTATGGCTATTATGACTATTATGGTTGTTATGGCTAGTATAATGTATATTATGGTTATTTCGGAACCCATTATGGTTATTATTATGATTATTATGATTATTACGGATCTTGGTATAATTATCATGGATATTATGATCATCATTAAGATTATTATGGTTACTATGATTATTGTGATTATTGCTATGCTTATTAACATTACAATTACGATTATTATCATTATTGTAGTAATTATGATGATCACTATGATTATCATGGCTGTTAGTATGATGATTATGATCAACATTGGGATTATTATGGCTATTATGATTTTTATGGTTATTATTGCTATTATAATGATAAATGTGATTATTTCCAAGTTCATAATGGTTATTATTATGACTACTATGATTATAATAGTCATTTTGATTATTATGATCAATATGGCTAGTATAATGCTTATTATGATTATTTCCAAGCTTATTATGGTTATTATTATAATTATTATGATGAGTATGGTTATTATGATTGTTATGGCTTCTATGGCTAGTATAACGGTTATTATGATTATTTCAAAGCTTATTATGTTTATTATTATGGTTACTATGATTATTATGGATCATGGTATAATTATGATGAATATAATGATCATCATTAAGATCATTATGGTTATTGCGATTATTATGACTATTGTGATTACTCTAGTTATTATGATTATTATGGTTATTATGTCTAGTATGAAGGTTATTATGATGATTTCAAAGCATATATATGCTTATTATTATGATTATTCTGATTACTATATGTCTAGGTATAATTATGATGTATATTATGGTCATCATTAAGATTATTATGGTTATTACGTTAATAATAATGATTATTAAGATTATTTCCATGACTATTCTGTTTATTATGATGATTACTATGATGATTATGGTTGTTAGTATGATTATTAGGATCAACATTCAGATTATTATGGCTATTATGATCTTTATGGTTATTATTGCTATTATAATGATAAATATGATTATTTCCAAGTTTATTATGGGTATTATTATGACTAGTATGATTATTATAGTTATTATAATTATTATGGCTAGTATAATGCTTATTATGATTATTTCCAAGCTTATTATGGTTATTACTATAATTATTATGGTTATTATGGTTATTATGATTATTATGGTTACTATGGCTAGTATAACGGTTATTATGATTATTTCAAAACTTATTATGTTTATTATTATGGTTACTATGATTATTATGGATCTTGGTATAATTATGATGAATATCATGATCATCATTAAGATCATTATGGTTATTGCGATTATTATGACTATTATGATTATTCTAGTTATTATGATTATTATGGTTATTATGGCTAGTATAAAGGTTATTATGATTATTTCAAAGCTTATTATGGTTGTTATTATAATTATTGTGATTATTATGGTTATTATGATTAGTATGGTTACTATGGCTAGTATAACGGTTATTATGATTATTTCAAAGCTTACTATGTTTATTGTTATGATTACTCTGATTATTATATGTCTAGGTATAATTATGATGAATATTATGGTCATCATTAAGATCATTATGGTTATTACGATGATTATGGTTATTACGTTAATAATAATGCTTATTAAGATTATTTCGATGACCATTCTGTTTATTATGATGATTACTATGATCATTATGGTTGTTAGTATGATTATTACGATCACCATTCTGATTATTATGGCTATTGTGATTTTTATGGCTATTATGACTATTATAATGATTATTACGATTATTTCCTAGTTCCTTATTGTTATTATTATGACTACTATGATTATTATGGCTATTATGACTATTACGGTTGTTATGGCTAGTATAATGTATATTATAATTATTTCGGAACCCATTATGGTTATTATTATGATTATTATGATTATTACGGATCTTGGTATAATTATCATGGATATTATGATCATCATTAAGATTATTATGGTTACTATGATTATTGTGATTATTGCTATGCTTATTAATATTACAATTACGATTATTATGATTATTGTAGTTATTATGATAATCACTATGATTATTATGGTTGTTAGTATGATTATTAGGATCAACATTCAGATTATTATGGCTATTATGATTTTTATGGTTATTATTGCTATTATAATAATAAATATGATTATTTCCAAGTTTATTACTGTTATTATTATGACTATTATGATTATTCTAGTTATTATGATTATTATGGTTATTATGGCTAGTATAAAGGTTATTATGATTATTTCAAAGCTTATTATGTTTATTATTATGATTACTCTGATTATTGTTTGTCTTAGTATAATTATGATGAATATTATGGTCATCATTGAGATCATTATGGTTATTAAGGTGATTATGGTTATTACGTTAATAATAACGATTATTAAGATTATTTCCATGACTATTCTGTTTATTATGATGATTACTATGATCATTATGGTTGTTAGTATGATTATTATGATCACCATTCAGATTATTATGGCTATTGTGATTTTTATGGCTATTATGACTATTGTAATGATTATTACGATTATTTCCAGGTTCATTATTGTTATTACTACGACTATTATGATTATTATGGCTATTATGACTATTATGGTAGTTATGGCAAGTATAATGTATATTATGATTATTTCCGAACACATTAGGGTTATTATTATGATTATTATGATTATTACGGATCTTGGTATAATTATCATGGATATTATGATCATCATTAAGATTATTATGGTTACTATGATTATTGTGATTATTGCTATGCTTATTAACATTCCAATTACGATTATTATGATTATTGTTGTTATTATGACGATCACTATGATTATTATGGTTGTTAGTATGATTATTAGGATCAACATTCAGATTATTATGGCTATTATGATTTTTATGGTTATTATTGCTATTATAATGATAAATATGATTATTTCCAAGTTTATTACGGTTATTATTATAATTATTATGATTATTATGGTTATTATGATTATTATGGTTATTATGATTATTATGGCTAGTATAATGCTTATTATGAATATTTCCAAGCTTATTATGGTTATTACTATAATTATTATGATTATTATGGTTATTATGATTATTATGGTTACTATGGCTAGTATAACGGTTATTATGATTATTTCAAAGCTTATTATGCTTATTACTATAATTATTATGATTATTATGGTTATTATGATTATTATGGTTACTATGGCTAGTATAACAGTTATTATGATTATTTCAAAGCTTATTATGTTTATTATTATGGTTACTATGCTTATTATGGATCTTGGTATAATTATGATGAATATCATGATCATCATTAAGATCATTATGGTTATTACGATTATTATGACTATTATGATTATTCTAGGTATTATGATTATTATGGTTATTATGGCTAGTATAAAGGTTATTATGATTATTTCAAAGCTTATTATGTTTATTATTATGATTACTCTGATTATTATTTGTCTTAGTATAAATATGATGAATATTATGGTCATCATTGAGATCATTATGGTTATTAAGGTGATTATGGTTATTACGTTAATAATAACTGTTATTAAGATTATTTCCATGACTATTCTGTTTATTATGATGATTACTATGATCATTATGGTTGTTAGTATGATTATTATGATCACCATTCTGATTATTATGGCTATTGTGATTTTTATTGCTATTATGGCTATTATAACGATTATTACGATTATTTCCTAGTTCATTATTGTTATTATTACGACTATTATGATTATTATGGCTATTATGACTATTATGGTTGTTATGGCTAGTATAATGTATATTATGATTATTTCCGAACCCATTATCGTTATTATTATGATTATTATGATTATTACGGATCTTGGTATAATTATCATGGATATTATGATCATCATTAAGATTATTATGGTTACTATGATTATTGTGATTATTGCTATGCTTATTAACATTACAATTACGATTATTATGATTATTGTCGTTATTATGATGATCACTATGATTATTATGGTTGTTAGTATGATTATTAGGAACAACATTCAGATTATTATGGCTATTATGATTTTTATGGTTATTATTGCTATTATAATGATAAATATGATTATTTCTAAGTTTATTACGGTTATTATTATCACTATTATGATTATTATAGTTATTATGATTATTATGGTTACTATGGCTAGTATAACGGTTATTATGATTATTTCAAAGCTTATTATGTTTATTATTATGGTTGCTATGCTTATTATGGATCTTGGTATAATTATGATGAATATCATGATCATCATTAAGATCATTATGGTTATTGCGATTATTATGACTATTATGATTATTCTAGTTATTATGATTATTATGGTTATTATGGCTAGTATAAAGGTTATTATGATTATTTCAAAGCTTATTATGTTTATTATTATGATTACTCTGATTATTATTTGTCTTAGTATAATTAGGATGAATATTATGGTCATCATTGAGATCATTATGGTTATTACGATGATTATGGTTATTACGTTAATAATAATGGTTATTAAGATTATTTCCATGACTATTCTGTTTATTATGATGATTACTATGATCATTATGGTTGTTAGTATGATTATTATGATCACCATTCAGATTATTATGGCTATTGTGATTTTTATGGCTATTATGACTATTGTAAAGATTATTACGATTATTTCCAGGTTCATTATTGTTATTAGTAGGACTATTATGATTATTATGGCTATTATGACTATTATGGTTGTTATGGCTAGTATAATGTATATTATGATTATTTCCAAACCCATTATGGTTATTATTATGATTATTATGATTATTACGGATCTTGATGTAATTATCATGAATATTATGATCATCATTAAGATTATTACGGTTACTATGATTATTGTGATTATTGCTAAGCTTATTAACATTACAATTACGATTATTATGATTATTGTAGTTATTATGATGATCCCTATGATCATTATGGTTGTTAGTATGATTATTATGATCACCATTCTGATTATTATGGCTATTGTGATTTTTATGGCTATTATGAGTATTATAATGATTATTACGATTATTTCCAAGTTCCTTATTGTTATTATTACGACTATTATGATTATTAGGGCTATTATGACTATTATGGTTGATATGGCTAGTATAATGCATATTATGATTATTTCCGAACCCATTATGGTTATTTTTATGATTATTATGATTATTACGGATCTTGGTATAATTATCATGGATATTATGATCATCATTAAGATTATTATGGTTACTATGATTATTGTGATTATTGCTATGCGTATTAACATTACAATTACGATTATTATGATTATTGTAGTTATTATGATGATCACTATGATTATTATGGTTGTTAGTATGATTATTAGGATCAACATTCAGATTATTATGGCTATTATGATTTTTATGGTTATTATTGCTATCATAATGATAAATATGATTATTTCCAAGTTTATTACTGTTATTGTTATCACTATTATGATTATTATAGTTATTATGATTATTATGGTTACTATGGCTAGTATAACGGTTATTATGATTATTTCAAATCTTATTATGTTTATTATTATGGCTACTATGCTTATTATGGATCTTGGTATAATTATGATGAATATAATAATCATCATTAAGATCATTATGGTTATTGCGATTATTATGACTATTATGATTACTCTAGTTATTATGATTATTATGGTTATTATGGCTAGTATTAAGGTTATTATGATTATTTCAAAGCTTATTATGCTTATTATTATGATTACTCTGATTATTATATGTCCAGGTATAATTATGATGAATATTATGGTCATCATTAAGATCATTATGGTTATTACGATAATAATAATGATTATTAAGATTATTTCCATGACTATTCTGTTTATTATGATGGTTACTATGATCATTATGGTTGCTAGTATGATTATTATGATCACCATTCTGATTATTATGGCTATTGTGATTTTTATGGCTATTATGACTATTATAATGATTATTACCATTATTTCCAAGTTCATTATTGTTATTATTACGACTATTATGATTATTATGGCTATTATGACTATTATGGTTGTTATGGCAAGTATAATGTATATTATGATTGTTTCCGAACACATTAGGGTTATTATTATGATTATTATGATTATTACGGATCTTGGTATAATTGTCATGGATATTATGATCATCACTAAGATTATTATGGTTACTATGATTATTGTGATTATTGCTATGCTTATTAACATTACAATTACGATTATTATGATTATTGTAGTTATTATGATGATCACTATGATTATTATGGTTGTTAGTATGATTATTAGGATCAACATTCAGATTATTATGGCTATTATGATTTTTATGGTTATTATTGCTATTATAATGATAAATATGATTATTTCCAAGTTTATTACGGTTATTATTATCACTATTATGATTATTATAGTTATTTTGATTATTATGGTTACTATGGCTAGTATAACGGTTATTATGATTATTTCAAAGCTTATTATGGTTATTACTATAATTATTATGACTATTATGGTTATTATGATTATTATGGTTACTATGGCTAGTATAACGGTTATTATGATTATTTCAAAGCTTATTATGTTTATTATTATGGTTACTATGCTTATTATGGATCTTGGTATAATTATGATGAATATCATGATCATCATTAAGATCATTATGGTTAATCCGATTATTATGACTATTATGATTATTCTAGTTATTATGATTATTATGGTTATTATGGCTAGTATAAAGGTTATTATGATTATTTCAAATCTTATTATGTTTATTATTATGATTACTCTGATTATTATTTGTCTTAGTATAATTATGATGAATATTATGGTCATCATTGAGATCATTATGGTTATTAAGGTGATTATGGTTATTACGTTAATAATAACGATTATTAAGATTATTTCCATGACTATTCTGTTTATTATGATGATTACTATGATCATTATGGTTGTTAGTATGATTATTATGATCACCATTCAGATTATTATGGCTATTGTGATTTTTATGGCTATTATGGCTATTGTAATGATTATTACGATTATTTCCAAGTTCATTATGGTTATTATTACGACTATTATGATTATTATGGCTATTATGACTATTATTGTTGTTATGGCTAGTATAAAGTATATTATGATTATTTCCGGACCTATTATGGTTATTATTATGTTTAATATGATTATTACGGGTCTTGGTAAAATTATCATGGATATTAAGATCATCATTAAGATTATTATGGTTACTCTGATTATTGTGATTATTGCTAAGCTTATAAACATTACAATTACGATTATCATGATTATTGTAGTTATTATGATGATCACTATGATCCTTATGGTTGTTAGTATGATTATTATGATCACCATTCTGATTATTATGGCTATTGTGATTTTTATTGCTATTATGACTATTGTAATGATCATTAGGCTTATTTCCTAGTTCCTTATTGTTATTATTACGACTATTATGATTATTATGGCTATTATGACTATTATGGTTGTTATGGCTAGTATAATGTATATTATGGTTATTTCGGAACCCATTATGGTTATTATTATGATTATTATGATTATTACGGATCTTGGTATAATTATCATGGATATTATGATCATCATTAAGATTATTATGGTTACTATGATTATTGTGATTATTGCTATGCTTATTAACATTACAATTACGATTATTATCATTATTGTAGTAATTATGATGATCACTATGATTATTATGGCTGTTAGTATGATGATTATGATCAACATTGGGATTATTATGGCTATTATGATTTTTATGGTTATTATTGCTATTATAATGATAAATATGATTATTTCCAAGTTCATAATGGTTATTATTATGACTACTATGATTATAATAGTCATTTTGATTATTATGATCAATATGGCTAGTATAATGCTTATTATGATTATTTCCAAGCTTATTATGGTTATTATTATAATTATTATGATGAGTATGGTTATTATGATTGTTATGGCTTCTATGGCTAGTATAACGGTTATTATGATTATTTCAAAGCTTATTATGTTTATTATTATGGTTACTATGATTATTATGGATCATGGTATAATTATGATGAATATAATGATCATCATTAAGATCATTATGGTTATTGCGATTATTATGACTATTGTGATTACTCTAGTTATTATGATTATTATGGTTATTATGTCTAGTATGAAGGTTATTATGATGATTTCAAAGCATATATATGCTTATTATTATGATTATTCTGATTACTATATGTCTAGGTATAATTATGATGTATATTATGGTCATCATTAAGATTATTATGGTTATTACGTTAATAATAATGATTATTAAGATTATTTCCATGACTATTCTGTTTATTATGATGATTACTATGATGATTATGGTTGTTAGTATGATTATTAGGATCAACATTCAGATTATTATGGCTATTATGATCTTTATGGTTATTATTGCTATTATAATGATAAATATGATTATTTCCAAGTTTATTATGGGTATTATTATGACTAGTATGATTATTATAGTTATTATGATTATTATGGCTAGTATAATGCTTATTATGATTATTTCCAAGCTTATTATGGTTATTACTATAATTATTATGGTTATTATGGTTATTATGATTATTATGGTTACTACGGCTAGTATAACGGTTATTATGATTATTTCAAAATTTATTATGTTTATTATTATGGTTACTATGATTATTATGGATCTTGGTATAATTATGATGAATATCATGATCATCATTAAGATCATTATGGTTATTGCGATTATTATGACTATTATGATTATTCTAGTTATTATGATTATTATGGTTATTATGGCTAGTATAAAGGTTATTATGATTATTTCAAAGCTTATTATGGTTGTTATTATAATTATTGTGATTATTATGGTTATTATGATTAGTATGGTTACTATGGCTAGTATAACGGTTATTATGATTATTTCAAAGCTTATTATGTTTATTATTAGGATTACTCTGATTATTATTTGTCTTAGTATAATTATGATGAATATTATGGTCATCATTGAGATCATTATGGTTATTAAGGTGATTATGGTTAATACGTTAATAATAACTATTATTAAGATTATTTCCATGACTATTCTGTTTATTATGATGATTACCATGATCATTATTGTTGCTAGTATGATTATTATGATCACCATTCTGATTATTATGGCTATTGTGATTTTTATGGCTATTATGACTATTATAATAATTATTACGATTATTTCCAAGTTCATAATTGTTATTATTACGACTATTATGATTATTATGGCTATTATGACTATTATTGTTGATATGGCTAGTATGATGTATATTATGGTTATTTCCGAACCCATTATGGTTATTATTATGATTATTATGATTATTACGAATCTTGGTATAATTATCATGGATATTATGATCATCATTAAGATTATTATGGTTACTATGATTATTGTGATTATTGCTATCCTTATTAACATTACAATTACGTTTATTATGATTATTGTAGTTATTATGATGATCACTATGATTATTATGGTTGTTAGTATGATTATTAGGATCAACATTCAGATTATTATGGCTATTATGATTTTTATGGTTATTATTGCTATTATAATAATAAATATGATTATTTCCAAGTTTATTACTGTTATTATTATGACTATTATGATTATTCTAGTTATTATGATTATTATGGTTATTATGGCTAGTATAAAGGTTATTATGATTATTTCAAAGCTTATTATGTTTATTATTATGATTACTCTGATTATTGTTTGTCTTAGTATAATTATGATGAATATTATGGTCATCATTGAGATCATTATGGTTATTAAGGTGATTATGGTTATTACGTTAATAATAACGATTATTAAGATTATTTCCATGACTATTCTGTTTATTATGATGATTACTATGATCATTATGGTTGTTAGTATGATTATTATGATCACCATTCAGATTATTATGGCTATTGTGATTTTTATGGCTATTATGACTATTGTAATGATTATTACGATTATTTCCAGGTTCATTATTGTTATTACTACGACTATTATGATTATTATGGCTATTATGACTATTATGGTAGTTATGGCAAGTATAATGTATATTATGATTATTTCCGAACACATTAGGGTTATTATTATGATTATTATGATTATTACGGATCTTGGTATAATTATCATGGATATTATGATCATCATTAAGATTATTATGGTTACTATGATTATTGTGATTATTGCTATGCTTATTAACATTCCAATTACGATTATTATGATTATTGTTGTTATTATGACGATCACTATGATTATTATGGTTGTTAGTATGATTATTAGGATCAACATTCAGATTATTATGGCTATTATGATTTTTATGGTTATTATTGCTATTATAATGATAAATATGATTATTTCCAAGTTTATTACGGTTATTATTATAATTATTGTGATTATTATGGTTATTATGATTATCATGGCTAGTATAATGCTTATTATGAATATTTCCAAGCTTATTATGGTTATTACTATAATTATTATGATTATTATGGTTATTATGATTATTATGGTTACTATGGCTAGTATAACGGTTATTATGATTATTTCAAAGCTTATTATGCTTATTACTATAATTATTATGATTATTATGGTTATTATGATTATTATGGTTACTATGGCTAGTATAACAGTTATTATGATTATTTCAAAGCTTATTATGTTTATTATTATGGTTACTATGCTTATTATGGATCTTGGTATAATTATGATGAATATCATGATCATCATTAAGATCATTATGGTTATTACGATTATTATGACTATTATGATTATTCTAGGTATTATGATTATTATGGTTATTATGGCTAGTATAAAGGTTATTATGATTACTTCAAAGCTTATTATGTTTATTATTATGATTACTCTGATTATTATTTGTCTTAGTATAAATATGATGAATATTATGCTCATCATTGAGATCATTATGGTTATTAAGGTGATTATGGTTATTACGTTAATAATAACTGTTATTAAGATTATTTCCATGACTATTCTGTTTATTATGATGATTACTATGATCATTATGGTTGTTAGTATGATTATTATGATCACCATTCTGATTATTATGGCTATTGTGATTTTTATGGCTATTATGACTATTGTAATGATTATTACGATTATTTCCAGGTTCATTATTGTTATTACTACGACTATTATGATTATTATGGCTATTATGACTATTATGGTAGTTATGGCAAGTATAATGTATATTATGATTATTTCCGAACACATTAGGGTTATTATTATGATTATTATGATTATTACGGATCTTGGTATAATTATCATGGATATTATGATCATCATTAAGATTATTATGGTTACTATGATTATTGTGATTATTGCTATGCTTATTAACATTCCAATTACGATTATTATGATTATTGTTGTTATTATGACGATCACTATGATTATTATGGTTGTTAGTATGATTATTAGGATCAACATTCAGATTATTATGGCTATTATGATTTTTATGGTTATTATTGCTATTATAATGATAAATATGATTATTTCCAAGTTTATTACGGTTATTATTATAATTATTATGATTATTATGGTTATTATGATTATTATGGTTACTATGGCTAGTATAACGGTTATTATGATTATTTCAAAGCTTATTATGTTTATTATTATGGTTGCTATGCTTATTATGGATCTTGGTATAATTATGATGAATATCATGATCATCATTAAGATCATTATGGTTATTGCGATTATTATGACTATTATGATTATTCTAGTTATTATGATTATTATGGTTATTATGGCTAGTATAAAGGATATTATGATTATTTCAAAGCTTATTATGTTTATTATTATGATTACTCTGATTATTATTTGTCTTAGTATAATTAGGATGAATATTATGGTCATCATTGAGATCATTATGGTTATTACGATGATTATGGTTATTACGTTAATAATAATGGTTATTAAGATTATTTCCATGACTATTCTGTTTATTATGATGATTACTATGATCATTATGGTTGTTAGTATGATTATTATGATCACCATTCAGATTATTATGGCTATTGTGATTTTTATGGCTATTATGACTATTGTAATGATTATTACGATTATTTCCAGGTTCATTATTGTTATTAGTAGGACTATTATGATTATTATGGCTATTATGACTATTATGGTTGTTATGGCTAGTATAATGTATATTATGATTATTTCCAAACCCATTATGGTTATTATTATGATTATTATGATTATTACGGATCTTGATGTAATTATCATGAATATTATGATCATCATTAAGATTATTACGGTTACTATGATTATTGTGATTATTGCTAAGCTTATTAACATTACAATTACGATTATTATGATTATTGTAGTTATTATGATGATCACTATGATCATTATGGTTGTTAGTATGATTATTATGATCACCATTCTGATTATTATGGCTATTGTGATTTTTATGTCTATTATGAGTATTATAATGATTATTACGATTATTTCCAAGTTCCTTATTGTTATTATTACGACTATTATGATTATTAGGGCTATTATGACTATTATGGTTGATATGGCTAGTATAATGCATATTATGATTATTTCCGAACCCATTATGGTTATTTTTATGATTATTATGATTATTACGGATCTTGGTATAATTATCATGGATATTATGATCATCATTAAGATTATTATGGTTACTATGATTATTGTGATTATTGCTATGCGTATTAACATTACAATTACGATTATTATGATTATTGTAGTTATTATGATGATCACTATGATTATTATGGTTGTTAGTATGATTATTAGGATCAACATTCAGATTATTATGGCTATTATGATTTTTATGGTTATTATTGCTATTATAATGATAAATATGATTATTTCCAAGTTTATTACTGTTATTGTTATCACTATTATGATTATTATAGTTATTATGATTATTATGGTTACTATGGCTAGTATAACGGTTATTATGATTATTTCAAATCTTATTATGTTTATTATTATGGCTACTATGCTTATTATGGATCTTGGTATAATTATGATGAATATAATAATCATCATTAAGATCATTATGGTTATTGCGATTATTATGACTATTATGATTACTCTAGTTATTATGATTATTATGGTTATTATGGCTAGTATTAAGGTTATTATGATTATTTCAAAGCTTATTATGCTTATTATTATGATTACTCTGATTATTATATGTCTAGGTATAATTATGATGAATATTATGGTCATCATTAAGATCATTATGGTTATTACGATAATAATAATGATTATTAAGATTATTTCCATGACTATTCTGTTTATTATGATGGTTACTATGATCATTATGGTTGCTAGTATGATTATTATGATCACCATTCTGATTATTATGGCTATTGTGATTTTTATGGCTATTATGACTATTATAATGATTATTACCATTATTTCCAAGTTCATTATTGTTATTATTACGACTATTATGATTATTATGGCTATTATGACTATTATGGTTGTTATGGCAAGTATAATGTATATTATGATTATTTCCGAACACATTAGGGTTATTATTATGATTATTATGATTATTACGGATCTTGGTATAATTATCATGGATATTATGATCATCATTAAGATTATTATGGTTACTATGATTATTGTGATTATTGCTATGCTTATTAACATTACAATTACGATTATTATGATTATTGTAGTTATTATGATGAACACTATGATTATTATGGTTGTTAGTATGATTATTAGGATCAACATTCAGATTATTATGGCTATTATGATTTTTATGGTTATTATTGCTATTATAATGATAAATATGATTATTTCCAAGTTTATTACGGTTATTATTATCACTATTATGATTATTATAGTTATTTTGATTATTATGGTTACTATGGCTAGTATAACGGTTATTATGATTATTTCAAAGCTTATTATGGTTATTACTATAATTATTATGACTATTATGGTTATTATGATTATTATGGTTACTATGGCTAGTATAACGGTTATTATGATTATTTCAAAGCTTATTATGTTTATTATTATGGTTACTATGCTTATTATGGATCTTGGTATAATTATGATGAATATCATGATCATCATTAAGATCATTATGGTTAATCCGATTATTATGACTATTATGATTATTCTAGTTATTATGATTATTATGGTTATTATGGCTAGTATAAAGGTTATTATGATTATTTCAAATCTTATTATGTTTATTATTATGATTACTCTGATTATTATTTGTCTTAGTATAATTATGATGAATATTATGGTCATCATTGAGATCATTACGGTTATTAAGGTGATTATGGTTATTACGTTAATAATAACGATTATTAAGATTATTTCCATGACTATTCTGTTTATTATGATGATTACTATGATCATTATGGTTGTTAGTATGATTATTATGATCACCATTCTGATTATTATGGCTATTGTGATTTTTATGGCTATTATGACTATTATAATGATTATTACGATTATTTCCTAGTTCATTATTGTTATTATTACGACTATTATGATTATTATGGCTATTATGACTATTATGGTTGTTATGGCTAGTACAATGTATATTATGATTATTTCCGAACCCATTATGGTTATTATTATGATTATTATGATTATTACGGATCTTGGTATAATTATCATGGATATTATGATCATCATTAAGATTATTATGGTTACTATGATTATTGTGATTATTGCTATGCTTACTAACGTTACACTTGCGATTATTATCATTATTGTAGTTATTATGATGATCACTAAGATTATTATGGCTGTTAGTATGATGATTGTGATCAACATTGAGATTATTATGGCTATTATGATTTTTATGGTTATTATTGCTATTATAATGATAAATATGAATATTTCCAAGTTTATTATGGTTATTATTATGACTATTATGATTATTATAGTTATTATGATTATTATGATTATTATGGCTAGTATAATGCTTATTATGATTATTTCCAAGCTTATTATGGTTATTATTATAATTATTATGATGAGTATGGTTATTATGATTATTATGGCTACTATGGCTAGTATAACGGTTATTATGATTCTTTCAAAGCTTATTATGTTTATTATTATGGTTACTATGATTATTATGGATCTTGGTATAATTATGATGAATATAATGATCATCATTAAGATCATTATGGTTATTGCGATTATTATGACTATTATGATTACTCTAGTTATTATGATTATTATGATTATTATGGCTAGTATTAAGGTTATTATGATTATTTCAAAGCTTATTATGTTTATTATTACGGTTACTATGATTATTATGGATCTTGGTATAATTATGATGAATATTATGGTCATCATTAAGATCATTATGGTTATTACGATGATTATGGTTATTACGATAATCATAATGATTATTAAGATTATTTCCATGACTATTCTGATTATTATGATGATTACTATGATCATTGTGGTTGCTAGTATGATTATTATGATCACCATTCTGATTATTATGGCTATTGTGTTTTTTATGGCTATTATGACTATTATAATGATTATTACGATTATTTCCAAGTTCATTATTGTTATTATTGCGACTATTATGATTATTATGGCTATTATGACTATTATGGTTGTTATGGCAAGTATAATGTATATTATGATTATTTCCGAACACATTAGGGTTATTATTATGATTATTATGATTATTACGGATCTTGGTATAATTATCATGGATATTATGATCATCATTAAGATTATTATGGTTACTATGAATATTGTGATTATTGCTATGCTTACTAACGTTACACTTGCGATTATTATCATTATTGTAGTTATTATGATGATCACTAAGATTATTATGGCTGTTAGTATGATGATTGTGATCAACATTGAGATTATTATGGCTATTATGATTTTTATGGTTATTATTGCTATTATAATGATAAATATGAATATTTCCAAGTTTATTATGGTTATTATTATGACTATTATGATTATTATAGTTATTATGATTATTATGATTATTATGGCTAGTATAATGCTTATTATGATTATTTCCAAGCTTATTATGGTTATTATTATAATTATTATGATGAGTATGGTTATTATGATTATTATGGCTACTATGGCTAGTATAACGGTTATTATGATTCTTTCAAAGCTTATTATGTTTATTATTATGGTTACTATGATTATTATGGATCTTGGTATAATTATGATGAATATAATGATCATCATTAAGATCATTATGGTTATTGCGATTATTATGACTATTATGATTACTCTAGTTATTATGATTATTATGGTTATTATGGCTAGTATTAAGGTTATTATGATTATTTCAAAGCTTATTATGTTTATTATTACGGTTACTATGATTATTATGGATCTTGGTATAATTATGATGAATATTATGGTCATCATTAAGATCATTATGGTTATTACGATGATTATGGTTATTACGATAATCATAATGATTATTAAGATTATTTCCATGACTATTCTGTTTATTATGATGATTACTATGATCATTATGGTTGCTAGTATGATTATTATGATCACCATTCTGATTATTATGGCTATTGTGATTTTTATGGCTATTATGACTATTATAATGATTATTACGATTATTTCCAAGTTCATTATTGTTATTATTGCGACTATTATGATTATTATGGCTATTATGACTATTATGGTTGTTATGGCAAGTATAATGTATATTATGATTATTTCCGAACACATTAGGGTTATTATTATGATTATTATGATTATTACGGATCTTGGTATAATTATCATGGATATTATGTTCATCATTAAGATTATTATGGTTACTATGATTATTGTGATTATTGCTATGCTTATTAACATTACAATTACGATTATTATGATTATTGTAGTTATTATGATGATCACTATGATTATTATGGTTGTTCGTATGATTATTAGGATCAACATTTAGATTATTATGGCTATTATGATTTTTATGATTATTATAGCTATTATAATGATAAATATGATTATTTCCAAGTTTATTATGGGTATTATTATGACTAGTATGATTATTATAGTTATTATGATTATTATGGCTAGTATAATGCTTATTATGCTTATTTCCAGGCTTATTATGGTTATTATTATAATTATTATGATTACTATGGCTATTATGATTATTATGGTTACTATGGCTAGTATAACGGTTATTATGATTATTTCAAAGCTTATTATGTTTATTATTATGGTTACTATGCTTATTATGGATCTTGGTATAATTATGATGAATATCATGATCATCATTAAGATCATTATGGTTAATCCGATTATTATGACTATTATGATTATTCTAGTTATTATGATTATTATGGTTATTATGGCTAGTATAAAGGTTATTATGATTATTTCAAATCTTATTATGTTTATTATTATGATTACTCTGATTATTATTTGTCTTAGTATAATTATGATGAATATTATGGTCATCATTGAGATCATTACGGTTATTAAGGTGATTATGGTTATTACGTTAATAATAACGATTATTAAGATTATTTCCATGACTATTCTGTTTATTATGATGATTACTATGATCATTATGGTTGTTAGTATGATTATTATGATCACCATTCTGATTATTATGGCTATTGTGATTTTTATGGCTATTATGACTATTATAATGATTATTACGATTATTTCCTAGTTCATTATTGTTATTATTACGACTATTATGATTATTATGGCTATTATGACTATTATGGTTGTTATGGCTAGTACAATGTATATTATGATTATTTCCGAACCCATTATGGTTATTATTATGATTATTATGATTATTACGGATCTTGGTATAATTATCATGGATATTATGATCATCATTAAGATTATTATGGTTACTATGATTATTGTGATTATTGCTATGCTTACTAACGTTACACTTGCAATTATTATCATTATTGTAGTTATTATGATGATCACAAAGATTATTATGGCTGTTAGTATGATGATTGTGATCAACATTGAGATTATTATGGCTATTATGATTTTTATGGTTATTATTGCTATTATAATGATAAATCTGAATATTTCCAAGTTTATTATGGTTATTATTATGACTATTATGATTATTATAGTTATTATGATTATTATGATTATTATGGCTAGTATAATGCTTATGATGATTATTTCCAAGCTTATTATGGTTATTAATATAATTATTATGATGATTATGGTTATTATGTTTATTATGGCTTCTATGGCTAGTATAACGTTTATTATGATTATTTCAAAGCTTATTATGTTTATTATTATGGTTACTATGGTTATTATGGATCTTGGTATAATTATGATGAATATAATGATCATCATTAAGATCATTATGGTTATTGCGATTATTATGACTATTATGATTACTCTAGTTATTATGATTATTATGGTTATTATGGCTAGTATGAAGTTTATTATGATTATTTCAAAGCTTATTATGCTTATTATTATAATTATTCTGATTATTATATGTCTAGGTATAATTATGATGTATATTATGGTCATCATTAAGATTATTATGGTATTACGTTAATAATAATGATTATTAAGATTATTTCCATGACTACTCTGTTTATTATGATGATTACCATGATCATTATGGTTGCTAGTATGATTATTATGATCACCATTCTGATTATTATGGCTATTGTGATTTTTATGGCTATTATGACTACTATAATGATTATTACGATTATTTCCTAGTTCATTATTGTTATTATTACGACTATGATGATTATTATGGCTATTATGACTATTATGGTTGTTATGGCTAGTATAATGTATATTATGATTATCTCCGAACCCATTATGGTTATTATTATGATTATTATGATTATTACGGATCTTGGTATAATTATCATGGATATTATGATCATCATTAAGATTATTATGGTTACTATGATTATTGTGATCATTGCTATGCTTATTAACATTACAATTACGATTATTATGATTATTGTAGTTATTATGGTGGTCACTATGATTATTATGGTTGTTAGTATGATTATTAGGATCAACATTCAGATTATTATGGCTATTATGATTTTTATGGTTATTATTGCTATTATACTGATAAATTTGATTATTTCCAAGTTTATTACGGCTATTATTATGACTATTATGATTATTATAGTTATTATGATTATTATGGTTACTATGGCTAGTATAACGGTTATTATGATTATTTCAAAACTTATTAGGTTTATTATTACGGTTACTATGATTGTTATGGATCTTCGTATAATTATGATGAATATTATGGTCATCATTAAGATCATTATGGTTATTACGATGATTATGGTTATTACGATAATCATAATTATTATTAAGATTATTTCCATGCCTATTCTGTTTATTATGATGATTACTATGATCATTATGATTGTTAGTATGATTATTATGACCACCATTCAGATTATTACGGCTATTGTGATTTTTATTGCTATTATGGCTATTATAATGATTATTACGATTATTTCCAAGTTCATTATTGTTATTATTACGACTATTATGATTATTACGGCTATTATGACTATTATGGTTGTTATGGCAAGTATAATGTATATTATGATTATTTCCGAACACATTAGGGTTATTATTATGATTATTATGATTATTACGGATCTTGATATAATTATCATGAATATTATGATCATCATTAAGATTATTACGGTTACTATGATTATTGTGATCATTGCTAAGCTTATTAACATTACAATTACGATTATTATGTTTATTGTAGTTATTATGATGATCACTGTGATCATTATGGTTGTTAGTATGATTATTATGACCACCATTCTGATTCTTATGGCTATTGTGATTTTTACGGCTATTATGACTATTATAATGATTATTACGATTATTTCCAAGTTCATTATTGTTATTATTACGACTATTATGATTATTACGGCTATTATGACTATTATGGTTGTTATGGCAAGTATAATGTATATTATGATTATTTCCGAACATATTAGGGTTATTATTATGATTATTATGATTATTACGGATCTTGATATAATTATCATGAATATTATGTCAATCATTAAGATTATTACGGTTACTATGATTATTGTGATCATTGCTAAGCTTATTAACATTACAATTACGATTATTATGTTTATTGTAGTTATTATGATGATCACAGTGATCATTATGGTTGTTAGTATGATTATTATGACCACCATTCTGATTCTTATGGCTATTGTGATTTTTACGGCTATTATGACTATTATAATGATTATTACGATTATTTCCTAGTTCATTATTGTTATTATTACGACTATTATGATTATTATGGCTATTATGACTATTATGGTTGTTATGGCTAGTATAATGTATATTATGACTATTTCCGAACCCATTATGGTTATTATTATGATTATTATGATTATTACGGATCTTGGTATAATTATCATGGATATTATGATCAACATTAAGATTATTATGGTTACTATGATTATTGTGATTATTGCTATGCATATTAACATTACAATTACGATTATTATGATTATTGTAGTTATTATGATGATCACTATGATTATTATGGCTGTCAGTATGATGATTATGATCAACATTGAGATTATTATGGTTATTATGATCTTTATGGTTATTATTGCTATTATAATGATAAATATGACTATTTCCAAGTTTATTATGGTTATTATTATGACTATTATGATTATTATAGTTATTATGATTATTATGGCTAGTATAACGCTTATTATGATTATTTCCAAGCTTATTACGGTTATTACTATAATTATTATGATTATTATGG
Organism: Calliopsis andreniformis; assembly: GCF_051401765.1. NCBI lineage: Eukaryota > Metazoa > Arthropoda > Insecta > Hymenoptera > Andrenidae > Calliopsis > Calliopsis andreniformis. The sequence continues at coordinate 50,523 of NW_027480641.1, read as the reverse complement.
TTATTGTGATTATTATGGTTACTATGGCTAGTATAACGGTTATTATGATTATTTCAAAGCTTATTATGTTTATTATTATGGTTACTATGATTATTATGGATCTTGGTATAATTATGATGAATATCATGATCATCATTAAGATCATTATGGTTATTGCGATTATTATGACTATTATGATTATTCTAGTTATTATAATTATTATGGTTATTATGGCTAGTATAAAGGCTATTATGATTATTTCAAAGCTTATTATGTTTATTATTATGATTACTCTGATTATTATTTGTCTTAGTATAATTATAATGAATATTATGGTCATCATTGAGATCATTATTGTTATTAAGGTGATTATGGTTATTACGTTAATAATAACGGTTATTAAGACTATTTCCATGACTATTCTGTTTATTATGATGATTACTATGATCATTATGGTTGTTAGTATGATTATTATGATCACCATTCTGATTATTATGGCTATTGTGATTTTTATGGCTATTATGACTATTATAATGATTATTACGATTATTTCCTAGCTCATTATTGTTATTATCACGACTATTATGATTATTATGGCTATTATGACTATTATGGTTGATATGGCTAGTATAATGTATATTATGATTATTTCCGAACCCATTATGGTTATTATTATGATTATTATGATTATTACGGATCTTGGTATAATTATCATGGATATTATGATCATCATTAAGATTATTATGGTTACTATGATTATTGTGATTATTGCTAAGCTTATTAACATTACAATTACGATTATTATGATTATTGTAGTTATTATGATGATCACTACGATCATTATGGTTGTTAGTATGATTGCTATGATCACCATTCTGATTATTATGGCTATTGTGATTTTTATGGCTATTATGACTATTATAATGATTATAACGATTATTTGCAAGTTCATTATTGTTATTATTACGACTATTATGATTATTAGGGCTATTACGATTATTATGGTTGATATGGCTAGTATTATGTATATTATGATTATCTCCGAACCCATTATGGTTATTATTATGATTATTATGATTATTACGGATCTTGGTATAATTATCATGGATATTATGATCATCATTAAGATTATTATGGTTACTATGATTATTGTGATTATTGCTATGCTTATTAACTTTACAATTACGATTATTATGATTATTGTAGTTATTATGGTGGTCACTATGATTATTATGGTTGTTAGTATGATTATTAGGATCAACATTCAGATTATTATGGCTATTATGATTTTTATGGTTATTATTGCTATTATACAGATAAATATGATTATTTCCAAATTTATCACGGTTATTATTATGACTATTATGATTATTATAGTTATTATGATTATTATGGTTACTATGGCTAGTATAACGGTTATTATGATTATTTCAAAGCTTATTATGTTTATTATTATGGTTACTATGATTATTATGGATCTTGGTATAATTATGATGAATATTATGGTCATCATTAAGATCATTATGGATATTACGATGATTATGGTTATTACGATAATCACAGTGATTATTAAGATTGTTTCCATGACTATTCCGTTTATTATGAAGATTACTATGATCATTGTGATTGTTAGTATGAATATTATGACCACCATTCAGATTATTACGGCTATTGTGATTTTTATTGCTATTATGGCTATTATAATGATTATTACGATTATTTCCAGGTTCATTATTGTTATTATTACGACTATTATGATTATTATGGCTATTACGACTATTATAGTTGTTAGGGGTAGTATAATGTATATTATGATTATTTCCGCTCCTATTATGGTTATTATTATGATTATTATGATTATTACGTATCTTGGTATAATTATCATGGATATTATGATCATCATTAAGATTATTATGGTTTCTATGATTGTTGGGATTATTGCTATGCTTATTAACATTACTATTACGATTATTATGATTATTGTAGTTATTACGATGATCACTATTATTATTATGGCTGTTAGTATGATTATTAGGATCAACATTCAGATTATTATGGCTATTATGATTTTTATGGTTATTATTGCTATTATACAGATAAATATGATTATTTCCAAATTTATCAAGGTTATTATTATGACTATTATGATTATTATAGTTATTATGATTATTATGATTATTATGGCTAGTATAATGCTTATGATGATTATTTCCAAGCTTATTATGGTTATTAATATAATTATTATGATGATCATGGTTATTATGATTATTATGGCTTCTATGGCTAGTATAACGTTGATTATGATTATTTCAAAGCCTATTATGTTTATTATTATGGTTACTATGATTATTATGGATCTTGGTATAATTATGATGAATATAATGATCATCATTAAAATCATTATGGTTATTGCGATTATTATGACTATTATGATTACTCTAGTTATTATGATTATTATGGTTATTATGGATAGTATTAAGGTTATTATGATTATTTCAAAGCTTATTATGCCTATTATTATGATTACTCTGATTATTATATGTCTGGGTATAATTATGATGAATATTATGGTCATCATTAAGATCATTATGGTTATTACGTTAACAATAATGATTATTAAGATTATTTCCATGACTATTCTGTTTATTATGATGATTACTATGATCATTATGGTTGCTAGTATGATTATTATGATCACCATTCTGATTATTATGGCTATTGTGATTTTTATGGCTATTATGAATATTATAATGATTATTACCATTATTTCCAAGTTCATTATTGTTATTATTACGACCATTATGATTATTATGGCTATTATGACTATTATGGTTGTTATGGCAAGTATAATGTATATTATGATTATTTCCGAACACATTAGGGTTATTATTATGATTATTATGATTATTACGGATCTTGGTATAATTATCATGGATATTATGATCATCATTAAGATTATTATGGTTTCTATGATTATTGTGATTATTGCTATGCTTATTAACATTACAATTACGATTATTATCATTATTGTAGTTATTATGATGATCACTATGATTATTATGGCTGTTAGTATGATGATTAGGATTAACATTGAGATTATTATGGCTATTATGATTTTTATGGGTTATTATTGCTATTATAATGATAAATATGATTATTTCCAAGTTTATTATGGTTATTATTATGACTATTATGATTATTATAGTTATTATGATTATTATGATTATTATGGCTAGTATAATGCTTATTATGATTATTTCCAAGCTTATTATGGTTATTATTATAATTATTATGACGAGTATGGTTATTATGATTATTATGGCTACTATGGCTAGTATAACGGTTATTATGATTATTTCAAAGCTTATTATGTTTATTATTATGGTTACTATGATTATTATGGATCTTGGTATCATTCTGATGAATATAATGATCATCATTAAGATCATTATGGTTATTGCGATTATTATGACTATTATGATTACTCTAGTTATTATGATTACTATGGTTATTATGGATAGTATTAAGGTTATTATGATTATTTCAAAGCTTATTATGCCTATTATTATGATTACTCTGATTATTATATGTCTGGGTATAATTATGATGAATATTATGGTCATCATTAAGATCATTATGGTTATTACGTTAATAATAATGATTATTAAGATTATTTCCATGACTATTCTGTTTATTATGATGATTACTATGATCATTATGGTTGCTAGTATGATTATTATGATCACCATTCTGATTATTATGGCTATTGTGATTTTTATGGCTATTATGACTATTATAATGATTATTACCATTATTTCCAAGTTCATTATTGTTATTATTACGACTATTATGATTATTATGGCTATTATGACTATTATGGTTGTTATGGCAAGTATAACGTATATTATGATTATTTCCGAACACATTAGGGTTATTATTATGATTATTATGATTATTACGGATCTTGGTATAATTATCATGGATATTATGATCATCATTAAGATTATTATGCTTTCTATGATTATTGTGATTATTGCTATGCTTATTAACATTACAATTACGATTATTATCATTATTGTAGTTATTATGATGATCACTATGATTATTATGGCTGTTAGTATGATGATTATGATCAACATTGAGATTATTATGGCTATTATGATTTTTATGGGTTATTATTGCTATTATAATGATAAATATGATTATTTCCAAGTTTATTATGGTTATTATTATGACTATTATGATTATTATAGTTATTATGATTATTATGATTATTATGGCTAGTATAATGCTTATTATGATTATTTCCAAGCTTATTATGGTTATTATTATAATTATTATGATGAGTATGGTTATTATGATTATTATTGCTACTTTGGCTAGTATACTGCTTATTATGATTATTTCAAAGCTCATTATGTTTATTATTATGGTTACTATGATTATTATGGATCTTGGTATAATTATGATGAATATAATGATCATCATTAAGATCATTATGGTTATTGCGATTATTATGACTATTATGATTACTCTAGTTATTATGATTATTATGGTTATTATGGCTAGTATTAAGGTTATTATGATTATTTCAAACCTTATTATGCTTATTATTATGATTACTCTGATTATTATATGTCTAGGTACAATTATGATGAATATTATGGTCATCATTAAGATCATTATGGTTATTACGACAATAATAATGATTATTAAGATTATTTCCATGACTATTCTGTTTATTATGATGGTTACTATGATCATTATGGTTGTTAGTATGATTATTATGATCACCATTCTGATTATTATGGCTATTGTGATTTTTATGGCTATTATGACTATTATAATGATTATTACCATTATTTCCAAGTTCATTATTGTTATTATTACGACTATTATGATTATTATGGCTATTATGACTATTATGGTTGTTATGGCAAGTATAATGTATATTATGATTATTTCCGAACACATTAGGGTTATTATTATGATTATTATGATTATTACGGATCTTGGTATAATTATCATGGATATTATGATCATCATTATGATTATTATGGTTACTATGATTATTGTGATTATTGCTATGCTTATTAACATTACACTTACGATTATTATGATTATTGTAGTTATTATGATGATCACTATGATTATTATGGTTGTTAGTATGATTATTAGGATTAACATTGAGATTATTATGGCTATTATGATTTTTATGGTTATTATAGCTATTATAATGATAAATATGATTATTTCCAAGTTTATTATGGTTATTATTATGACTATTATGATTATTATAGTTATTATGATTATTATGATTATTATGGCTAGTATAATGCTTATTATGATTATTTCCAAGCTTATTACGGTTATTATTATAATTATTATGACGAGTATGGTTATTATGATTATTATGGCTACTATGGCTAGTATAACGGTTATTATGATTATTTCAAAGCTTATTATGTTTATTATTATGGTTACTATGATTATTATGGATCTTGGTATAATTCTGATGAATATAATGATCATCATTAAGATCATTATGGTTATTGCGATTATTATGACTATTATGATTACTCTAGTTATTATGATTATTATGGTTATTATGGATAGTATTAAGGTTATTATGATTATTTCAAAGCTTATTATGCCTATTATTATGATTACTCTGATTATTATATGTCTGGGTATAATTATGATGAATATTATGGTCATCATTAAGATCATTATGGTTATTACGTTAATGACAATGATTATTAAGATTATTTCCATGACTATTCTGTTTATTATGATGATTACTATGATCATTATGGTTGCTAGTATGATTATTATGATCACCATTCTGATTATTATGGCTATTGTGATTTTTATGGCTATTATGCCTATTTTAATGATTATTACCATTATTTCCAAGTTCATTATTGTTATTATTACGACTATTATGATTATTATGGCTATTATGACTATTATGGTTGTTATGGCAAGTATAATGTATATTATGATTATTTCCGAACCCATTATGGTTATTATTATGATTATTATGATTATTACGGATCTTGATGTAATTATCATGAATATTATGATCATCATTAAGATTATTACGGTTACTATGATTATTGTGATTATTGCTAAGCTTATTAACATTACAATTACGATTATTATGATTATTGTAGTTATTATGATGATCACTATGATCGTTATGGTTGTTAGTATGATTATTATGATCACCATTCTGATTATTATGGCTGTTGTGATTTTTATGGCTATTATGAGTATTATAATGATTATGACGATTATTTCCAAGTTCATTATTGTTATTATTACGACTATTATGATTATTAGGGCTATTATGACTATTATGGTTGATATGGCTAGTATAATGCATATTATGATTATTTCCGAACCCATTATGGTTATTTTTATGATTATTATGATTATTACGGATCTTGGTATAATTATCATGGATATTATGATCATTATTAAGATTATTATGGTTACTATGATTATTGTGATTATTGCTATGCGTATTAACATTACAATTACGATTATTATGATTATTGTAGTTATTATGATGATCACTATGATTATTATGGTTGTTAGTATGATTATTAGGATCAACATTCAGATTATTATGGCTATTATGATTTTTATGGTTATTATTGCTATTATAATGATAAATATGATTATTTCCAAGTTTATTACGGTTATTATTATCACTATTATGATTATTATAGTTATTATGATTATTATGGTTAATATGGCTAGTATAACGGTTATTATGATTATTTCAAAGCTTATTATGGTTATTACTATAATTATTATGACTATTATGGTTATTATGATTATTATGGTTACTATGGCTAGTATAACGGTTATTATGATTATTTCAAAGCTTATTATGTTTATTATTATGGTTACTATGCTTATTATGGATCTTGGTATAATTATGATGAATATCATGATCATCATTAAGATCATTATGGTTATTGCGATCATTATGACTATTATGATTACTCTAGTTATTATGATTATTGTGGTTATTATGGCTAGTATTAAGGTTATTATGATTATTTCAAAGCTTATTATGTTTATTATTACGGTTACTATGATTATTATGGGTCTTGGTATAATTATGATGAATATTATGGTCATCATTAAGATCATTATGGTTATTACGATGATTATGGTTATTACGATAATCATAATGATTATTAAGATTATTTCCATGACTATTCTGTTTATTATAATGATTACTATGATCATTATGGTTGTTAGTATGATTATTATGATCACCATTCTGATTATTATGGCTATTGTGATTTTTATGGCTATTATGACTATTATAATGATTATTACGATTATTTCCTAGTTCATAATTGTTATTATTACGACTATTATGATTATTATGGCTATTATAACTATTATGGTTGTTATGGCTAGTATAATGTATATTATGATTATTTCCGAACCTGTTATGGTTATTATTATGATTATTATGATTATTACGGATCTTGGTATAATTATCATGGATATTATGACCATCATTAAGATTATTATGGTTTCTATGATTATTGTGATTATTGCTATGCTTATTAACATTACAATTACGATTATTATGATTATTGTAGTTATTATGATGATCACTATGATTATTATGGCTGTCGGTATGATTATTAGGATCAACATTCAGATTATTATGGCTATTATGATTTTTATGGTTATTATTGCTATTATAACGATAAATATGATTATTTCCAAGTTTATTATGGTTATTATTATGACTACTATGATTATTATAGTTATTATGATTATTATGATTATTATGGCTAGTATAATGCTTATTATGATTATTTCCAAGCTTATTATGGTTATTATTATAATTATTATGATGAGTATGGTTATTATGATTATTATGGCTACTATGGCTAGTATAACGGTTATTATGATTATTTCAAAGCTTATTATGTTTATTATAATGGTTACTATGATTATTATGGATCTTGGTATAATTATGATGAATATAATGATCATCATTAAGATCATTATGGTTATTGCGATTATTATGACTATTATGATTACTCTAGTTGTTATGATTATTATGGTTATTATGGCTAGTATTAAGGTTATTATGATTATTTCAAAGCTTATTATGATTATTATTATGATTACTCTGATTATTATATGTCTAGGTATAATTATGATGAATATTATGGCCATCATTAAGATCATTATGGTTATTACGTTAATAATAACGATTATTAAGATTATTTCCATGACTATTCTGTTTATTATGATTATTACTATGATCATTATGGTTGCTAGTATGATTATTATGATCACCATTCTGATTATTATGGCTATTGTGATTTTTATGGCTATTATGACTATTATAATGATTATTACGATTATTTCCAAGTTCATTATTGTTATTATTTCGACTATTATGATTATTATGGCTATTATGACTATTATGGTTGTTATGGCAAGTATAATGTATATTATGATTATTTCCGAACCCATTATGGTTATTTTTATGATTATTATGATTATTACGGATCTTGGTATAATTATCATGGATATTATGTTCATCATTAAGATTATTATGGTTACTATGATTATTGTGATTATTGCTATGCTTATTAACATTACAATTACGATTATTATGATTATTGTAGTTATTATGATGATCACTATTATTATTATGGTTGTTAGTATTACTATTAGGATCAACATTTAGATTATTATGGCTATTATGATTTTTATGGTTAATATTGCTATTATAAAGATAAATATGATTATTTCCAAGTTTATTATGGTTATTATTATAACTAGTATGATTATTATAGTTATTACGATTATTATGTCTCGCGTAATGCTTATTATGATTATTTCCAAGCTTATTATGGTTATTATTATAATTATTATGACTATTATGGTTATTATGATTATTATGGTTACTATGGCTAGTATAACGGTTATTATGATTATTTCAAAGCTTATTATGTTTATTATTATGGTTACTATGATTATTATGGATCTTGGTATCATTCTGATGAATATAATGATCATCATTAAGATCATTATGGTTATTGCGATTATTATGACTATTATGATTACTCTAGTTATTATGATTACTATGGTTATTATGGATAGTATTAAGGTTATTATGATTATTTCAAAGCTTATTATGCCTATTATTATGATTACTCTGATTATTATATGTCTGGGTATAATTATGATGAATATTATGGTCATCATTAAGATCATTATGGTTATTACGTTAATAATAATGATTATTAAGATTATTTCCATGACTATTCTGTTTATTATGATGATTACTATGATCATTATGGTTGCTAGTATGATTATTATGATCACCATTCTGATTATTATGGCTATTGTGATTTTTATGGCTATTATGACTATTATAATGATTATTACCATTATTTCCAAGTTCATTATTGTTATTATTACGACTATTATGATTATTATGGCTATTATGACTATTATGGTTGTTATGGCAAGTATAATGTATATTATGATTATTTCCGAACACATTAGGGTTATTATTATGATTATTATGATTATTACGGATCTTGGTATAATTATCATGGTTATTATGATCATCATTACGATTATTATGGTTACTATGATTATTGTGATTATTGCTATGCTTATTAACATTACAATTACGATTATTATGATTATTGTAGTTATTATGATGATCGCTATGATTATTATGGTTGTTAGTATGATTATTAGGATCAACATTCAGATTATTATGGCTATTATGATTTTTATGGTTATTATTGCTATTATAATGATAAATATGATTATTTCCAAGTTTATTACGGTTATTATTATCACTATTATGATTATTATAGTTATTTTGATTATTATGGTTACTATGGCTAGTATAACGGTTATTATGATTATTTCAAAGCTTATTATGGTTATTATTATGGTTACTATGCTTATTATGGATCTTGGTATAATTATGATGAGTATCATGATCATCATTAAGATCACTATGGTTAATCCGATTATTATGACTATTATGATTATTCTAGTTATTATGATTATTATGGTTATTATGGCTAGTATGAAGGTTATTATGATTATTTCAAATCTTATTATGTTTATTATTATGATTACTCTGATTATTATTTGTCTTAGTATAATTATGATGAATATTATGGTCATCATTGGGATCATTACGGTTATTAAGGTGATTATGGTTATTACGTTAATAATAACCATTATTAAGATTATTTCCATGACTATTCTGTTTATTATCATGATTACTATGATCATTATGGTTGTTGGTATGATTATTATGATCACCATTCTGATTATTATGGCTATTGTGATTTTTATTGCTATTATGGCTATTATAACGATTATTACGATTATTTCCAAGTTCATTATTGTTATTATTACGACTATTACGATTATTATGGCTATTATGACTATTATAGTTGTTAGGGGTAGTATAATGTATATTATGATTATTTCCGAACCTATTATGGTTATTATTATGATTATTATGATTATTACGGATCTTGGTATAATTATCATGGATATTATGATCATCATTAAGATTATTATGGTTTCTATGATTATTGTGATTATTGCTATGCTTATTAACATTACAATTACGATTATTATCCTTATTGTAGTTATTATGATGATCACTATGATTATTATGGCTGTTAGTATGATGATTATGATCAACATTGAGATTATTATGGCTATTATGATTTTTATGGTTATTATTGCTATTATAATGATAAATATGATTATTTCCAAGTTTATTATGGTTATTATTATGACTATTATGATTATTATAGTTATTATGATTATTATGATTATTATGGCTAGTATAATGCTTATTATGATTATTTCCAGGCTTATTATGGTTATTATTATAATTATTATGGTGAGTATGGTTATTATGATTATATTGCTACTATGGCTAGTATAATGCTTATTATGATTATTTCAAAGCTCATTATGTTTATTATTATGGTTACTATGATTATTATGGATCTTGGTATAATTATGATGAATATAATGATCATCATTAAGATCATTATGGTTATTGCGATTATTATGACTATTATGATTACTCTAGTTATTATGATTATTATGGTTATTATGGCTAGTATTAAGGTTATTATGATTATTTCAAAGCTTATTATGCTTATTATTATGATTACTCTGATTATTATCTGTCTAGGTATAATTATGATGAATATTATGGTCATCATTAAGATCATTATGGTTATTACGATAATAATAATGATTATTAAGATTATTTCCATGACTATTCTGTTTATTATGATGGTTACTATGATCATTATGGTTGCTAGTATGATTATTATGATCACCATTCTGATTATTATGGCTATTGTGATTTTTATGGCTATTATGACTATTATAATGATTATTACCATTATTTCCAAGTTCATTATTGTTATTATTACGACTATTATGATTATTATGGCTATTATGACTATTATGGTTGTTATGGCAAGTATAATGTATATTATGATTATTTCCGAACACATTAGGGTTATTATTATGATTATTATGATTATTACGGATCTTGGTATAATTATCATGGTTATTATGATCATCATTAAGATTATTATGGTTACTATGATTATTGTGATTATTGCTATGCTTATTAACATTACAATTACGATTATTATGATTATTGTAGTTATTATGATGATCACTATGATTATTATGGTTGTTAGTATGATTATTAGGATCAACATTCAGATTATTATGGCTATTATGATTTTTATGGTTATTATTGCTATTATAATGATAAATATGATTGTTTCCAAGTTTATTACGGTTATTATTATCACTATTATGATTATTATAGTTATTATGATTATTATGGTTACTATGGCTACTATAACGGTTATTATGATGATTTCAAAGCTTATTATGGTTATTACTATAATTATTATGATTATTATGGTTATTATGATTATTATGGTTACTATGGCTAGTATAACGGTTATTATGATTATTTCAAAGCTTATTATGTTTATTATTATGGTTACTATGCTTATTATGGATCTTGGAATAATTATGATGAATATCATGATCATCATTAAGATCATTATGGTTATTGCGATTATTATGACTATTATGATTATTCTAGTTATTATGATTATTATGGTTATTATGACTAGTATAAAGGTTATTATGATTATTTCAAAGCTTATTATGTTTATTATTATGATTACTCTGATTATTGTTTGTCTTAGTATAATTATGATGAATATTATGGTCATCATTGAGATCATTATGGTTATTAAGGTGATTATGGTTATTACGTTAATAATAACGATTATTAAGATTATTTCCCCTACTATACTGTTTATTATGATGATTACTATGATCATTATGGTTGTTAGTATGATTATTATGATCACCATTCAGATTATTATGGCTATTGTGTTTTTATGGCTATTATGACTATTGTAATGATTATTACGATTATTTCCAGGTTCATTATTGTTATTACTACGACTATTATGATTATTATGGCTATTATGACTATTATGGTTGTTATGGCAAGTATAATGTATATTATGGTTATTTCCGAACACATTAGGGTTACTATTATGATTATTATGATTATTACGGATCTTGGTATAATTATCATGGATATTATGATCATCATTAAGATTATTATGGTTACTATGATTATTGTGATTATTGCTATGCTTATTAACATTACAATTACGATTATTATGATTATTGTAGTTATTATGATGATCACTATGATTATTATGGTTGTTAGTATGATTATTAGGATCAACATTCAGATTATTATGGCTATTATGATTTTAATGGTTATTATTGCTATTATAATGATAAATATGATTATTTCCAACTTTATTACTGTTATTATTATGACTATTATGATTATTCTAGGTATTATGATTATTAAGGTTATTATGGCTAGTATAAAGGTTATTATGATTATTTCAAAGCTTATTATGTTTATTATTATGATTACTCTGATTATTATTTGTCTTAGTATAATTATGATGAATATTATGGTCATCATTGAGATCATTATGGTTATTACGTTAATAATAACGATTATTAAGATTATTTCCATGACTATTCTGTTTATTATGATGATTACTATGATCATTATGGTTGCTAGTATGATTATTATGATCACCATTCTGATTATTATGGCTATTGTGATTTTTATGGCTATTATGACTATTATAATGATTATTACCATTATTTCCAAGTTCATTATTGTTATTATTACGACTATTATGATTATTATGGCTATTATGACTATTATGGTTGTTACGGCAAGTATAATGTATATTATGATTATTTCCGAACACATTAGGGTTATTATTATGATTATTATGATTATTACGGATCTTGGTATAATCATCATGGATATTATGATCATCATTAAGATTATTATGGTTACTATGATTATTGTGATTATTGCTATGCTTATTAACATTACAATTACGATTATTATGATTATTGTAGTTATTATGATGATCACTATGATTATTATGGTTGTTAGTATGATTATTAGGATCAACATTCAGATTATAATGGCTATTATGATTTTTATGGTTATTATTGCTATTATAATGATAAATATGATTATTTCTAAGTTTATTACGGTTATTATTATCACTATTATGATTATTATAGTTATTATGATTATTATGGTTACTATGGCTAGTATAAAGGTTATTATGATTATTTCAAAGCTTATTATGTTTATTATTATGATTACTCTGATTATTATTTGTCTTAGTATAATTAGGATGAATATTATGGTCATCATTGAGATCATTATGGTTATTACGATGATTATGGTTATTACGTTAATAATAATGATTATTAAGATTATTTCCATGACTATTCTGTTTATTATGATGATTACTATGATCATTATGGTTGTTAGTATGATTATTATGATCACCATTCAGATTATTATGGCTATTGTGGTTTTTATGGCTATTATGACTATTGTAATGATTATTACGATTATTTCCAGGTTCATTATTGTTATTACTACGACTATTATGATTATTATGGCTATTATGACTATTATGGTTGTTATGGCTAGTATAATGCATATTATGATTATTTCCAAACCCATTATGGTTATTATTATGATTATTGTGATTATTACGGATCTTGATGTAATTATCATGAATATTATGATCATCATTAAGATTATTACGGTTACTATGATTATTGTGATTATTGCTAAGCTTATTAACATTACAATTACGATTATTATGATTATTGTAGTTATTATGATGATCACTATGATCGTTATGGTTGTTAGTATGATTATTATGATCACCATTCTGATTATTATGGCTATTGTGATTTTTATGGCTATTATGAGTATTATAATGATTATGACGATTATTTCCAAGTTCATTATTGTTATTATTACGACTATTATGATTATTAGGGCTATTATGACTATTATGGTTGATATGGCTAGTATAATGCATATTATGATTATTTCCGAACCCATTATGGTTATTTTTATGATTATTATGATTATTACGGATCTTGGTATAATTATCATGGATATTATGATCATCATTAAGATTATTATGGTTACTATGATTATTGTGATTATTGCTATGCGTATTAACATTACAATTACGATTATTATGATTATTGTAGTTATTATGATGATCACTATGATTATTATGGTTGTTAGTATGATTATTAGGATCAACATTCAGATTATTATGGCTATTGTGATTTTTATGGCTATTATGAGTATTATAATGATTATGACGATTATTTCCAAGTTCATTATTGTTATTATTACGACTATTATGATTATTAGGGCTATTATGACTATTATGGTTGATATGGCTAGTATAATGCATATTATGATTATTTCCGAACCCATTATGGTTATTTTTATGATTATTATGATTATTACGGATCTTGGTATAATTATCATGGATATTATGATCATCATTAAGATTATTATGGTTACTATGATTATTGTTATTATTGCTATGCGTATTAACATTACAATTACGATTATTATGATTATTGTAGTTATTATGATGATCACTATGATTATTATGGTTGTTAGTATGATTATTAGGATCAACATTCAGATTATTATGGCTATTATGATTTTTATGGTTATTATTGCTATTATAATGATAAATATGATTATTTCCAAGTTTATTACGGTTATTATTATCACTATTATGATTATTATAGTTATTATGATTATTATGGTTACTATGGCTAGTATAACGGTTATTATGATTATTTCAAAGCTTATTATGTTTATTATTATGGTTACTATGCTTATTATGGATCTTGGTATAATTATGATGAATATCATGATCATCACTAAGATCATTATGGTTATTGCGATTATTATGACTATTATGATTACTCTAGTTATTATGATTATTATGGTTATTATGGCTAGTATTAAGGTTATTATGATTATTTCAAAGCTTATTATGCTTATTATTATGATTACTCTGATTATTATATGTCTAGGTATAATTATGATGAATATTATGGTCATCATTAAGATCATTATGGTTATTACGATAATAATAATGATTCTTAAGATTATTTCCATGACTATTCTGTTTATTATGATGATTGCTATGATCATTATGGTTGCTAGTATGATTATTATGATCACCATTCTGATTATTATGGCTATTGTGATTTTTATGGCTATTATGACTATTATAATGATTATTACGATTATTTCCAAGTTCATTATTGTTATTATTGCGACTATTATGATTATTATGGCTATTATGACTATTATGGTTGTTATGGCTAGTATAATGTATATTATGATTATTTCCGAACACATTAGGGTTATTATTATGATTATTATGATTATTACGGATCTTGGTATAATTATCATGGATATTATGATCATCATTAAGATTATTATGGTTACTATGATTATTGTGATTATTGCTATGCTTATTAACATTACACTTACGATTATTATGATTATTGTAGTTATTATGATGATCACTATGATTATTATGGTTGTTAGTATGATTATTAGGATTAACATTGAGATTATTATGGCTATTATGATTTTTATGGTTATTATAGCTATTATAATGATAAATATGATTATTTCCAAGTTTATTATGGTTATTATTATGACTATTATGATTATTATAGTTATTATGATTATTATGATTATTATGGCTAGTATAATGCTTATTATGATTATTTCCAAGCTTATTATGGTTATTATTATAATTATTATGACGAGTATGGTTATTATGATTATTATGGCTACTATGGCTAGTATAACGGTTATTATGATTATTTCAAAGCTTATTATGTTTATTATTATGGTTACTATGATTATTATGGATCTTGGTATAATTCTGATGAATATAATGATCATCATTAAGATCATTATGGTTATTGCGATTATTATGACTATTATGATTACTCTAGTTATTATGATTATTATGGTTATTATGGATAGTATTAAGGTTATTATGATTATTTCAAAGCTTATTATGCCTATTATTATGATTACTCTGATTATTATATGTCTGGGTATAATTATGATGAATATTATGGTCATCATTAAGATCATTATGGTTATTACGTTAACAATAATGATTATTAAGATTATTTCCATGACTATTCTGTTTATTATGATGATTACTATGATCATTATGGTTGCTAGTATGATTATTATGATCACCATTCTGATTATTATGGCTATTGTGATTTTTATGGCTATTATGAATATTATAATGATTATTACCATTATTTCCAAGTTCATTATTGTTATTATTACGACCATTATGATTATTATGGCTATTATGACTATTATGGTTGTTATGGCAAGTATAATGTATATTATGATTATTTCCGAACACATTAGGGTTATTATTATGATTATTATGATTATTACGGATCTTGGTATAATTATCATGGATATTATGATCATCATTAAGATTATTATGGTTTCTATGATTATTGTGATTATTGCTATGCTTATTAACATTACAATTACGATTATTATCATTATTGTAGTTATTATGATGATCACTATGATTATTATGGCTGTTAGTATGATGATTATGATCAACATTGAGATTATTATGGCTATTATGATTTTTATGGGTTATTATTGCTATTATAATGATAAATATGATTATTTCCAAGTTTATTATGGTTATTATTATGACTATTATGATTATTATAGTTATTATGATTATTATGATTATTATGGCTAGTATAATGCTTATTATGATTATTTCCAAGCTTATTATGGTTATTATTATAATTATTATGATGAGTATGGTTATTATGATTATTATTGCTACTTTGGCTAGTATAATGCTTATTATGATTATTTCAAAGCTCATTATGTTTATTATTATGGTTACTATGATTATTATGGATCTTGGTATAATTATGATGAATATAATGATCATCATTAAGATCATTATGGTTATTGCGATTATTATGACTATTATGATTACTCTAGTTATTATGATTATTATGGTTATTATGGCTAGTATTAAGGTTATTATGATTATTTCAAACCTTATTATGCTTATTATTATGATTACTCTGATTATTATATGTCTAGGTACAATTATGATGAATATTATGGTCATCATTAAGATCATTATGGTTATTACGACAATAATAATGATTATTAAGATTATTTCCATGACTATTCTGTTTATTATGATGGTTACTATGATCATTATGGTTGTTAGTATGATTATTATGATCACCATTCTGATTATTATGGCTATTGTGATTTTTATGGCTATTATGACTATTATAATGATTATTACCATTATTTCCAAGTTCATTATTGTTATTATTACGACTATTATGATTATTATGGCTATTATGACTATTATGGTTGTTATGGCAAGTATAATGTATATTATGATTATTTCCGAACACATTAGGGTTATTATTATGATTATTATGATTATTACGGATCTTGGTATAATTATCATGGATATTATGATCATCATTATGATTATTATGGTTACTATGATTATTGTGATTATTGCTATGCTTGTTAACATTACACTTACGATTATTATGATTATTGTAGTTATTATGATGATCACTATGATTATTATGGTTGTTAGTATGATTATTAGGATTAACATTGAGATTATTATGGCTATTGTGATTTTTATGGCTATTATGAGTATTATAATGATTATGACGATTATTTCCAAGTTCATTATTGTTATTATTACGACTATTATGATTATTAGGGTTATTATGACTATTATGGTTGATATGGCTAGTATAATGCATATTATGATTATTTCCGAACCCATTATGGTTATTTTTATGATTATTATGATTATTACGGATCTTGGTATAATTATCATGGATATTATGATCATCATTAAGATTATTATGGTTACTATGATTATTGTGATTATTGCTATGCGTATTAACATTACAATTACGATTATTATGATTATTGTAGTTATTATGATGATCACTATGATTATTATGGTTGTTAGTATGATTATTAGGATCAACATTCAGATTATTATGGCTATTATGATTTTTATGGTTATTATTGCTATTATAATGATAAATATGATTATTTCCAAGTTTATTACGGTTATTATTATCACTATTATGATTATTATAGTTATTATGATTATTATGGTTACTATGGCTAGTATAACGGTTATTATGATTATTTCAAAGCTTATTATGTTTATTATTATGGTTACTATGCTTATTATGGATCTTGGTATAATTATGATGAATATCATGATCATCACTAAGATCATTATGGTTATTGCGATTATTATGACTATTATGATTACTCTAGTTATTATGATTATTATGGTTATTATGGCTAGTATTAAGGTTATTATGATTATTTCAAAGCTTATTATGCTTATTATTATGATTACTCTGATTATTATATGTCTAGGTATAATTATGATGAATATTATGGTCATCATTAAGATCATTATGGTTATTACGATAATAATAATGATTCTTAAGATTATTTCCATGACTATTCTGTTTATTATGATGATTGCTATGATCATTATGGTTGCTAGTATGATTATTATGATCACCATTCTGATTATTATGGCTATTGTGATTTTTATGTCTATTATGACTATTATAATGATTATTACGATTATTTCCAAGTTCATTATTGTTATTATTGCGACTATTATGATTATTATGGCTATTATGACTATTATGGTTGTTATGGCTAGTATAATGTATATTATGATTATTTCCGAACACATTAGGGTTATTATTATGATTATTATGATTATTACGGATCTTGGTATAATTATCATGGATATTATGATCATCATTAAGATTATTATGGTTACTATGATTATTGTGATTATTGCTATGCTTATTAACATTACACTTACGATTATTATGATTATTGTAGTTATTATGATGATCACTATGATTATTATGGTTGTTAGTATGATTATTAGGATTAACATTGAGATTATTATGGCTATTATGATTTTTATGGTTATTATAGCTATTATAATGATAAATATGATTATTTCCAAGTTTATTATGGTTATTATTATGACTATTATGATTATTATAGTTATTATGATTATTATGATTATTATGGCTAGTATAATGCTTATTATGATTATTTCCAAGCTTATTATGGTTATTATTATAATTATTATGACGAGTATGGTTATTATGATTATTATGGCTACTATGGCTAGTATAACGGTTATTATGATTATTTCAAAGCTTATTATGTTTATTATTATGGTTACTATGATTATTATGGATCTTGGTATAATTCTGATGAATATAATGATCATCATTAAGATCATTATGGTTATTGCGATTATTATGACTATTATGATTACTCTAGTTATTATGATTATTATGGTTATTATGGATAGTATTAAGGTTATTATGATTATTTCAAAGCTTATTATGCCTATTATTATGATTACTCTGATTATTATATGTCTGGGTATAATTATGATGAATATTATGGTCATCATTAAGATCATTATGGTTATTACGTTAACAATAATGATTATTAAGATTATTTCCATGACTATTCTGTTTATTATGATGATTACTATGATCATTATGGTTGCTAGTATGATTATTATGATCACCATTCTGATTATTATGGCTATTGTGATTTTTATGGCTATTATGACTATTATAATGATTATTACCATTATTTCCAAGTTCATTATTGTTATTATTACGACTATTATGATTATTATGGCTATTATGACTATTATGGTTGTTATGGCAAGTATAATGTATATTATGATTATTTCCGAACACATTAGGGTTATTATTATGATTATTATGATTATTACGGATCTTGGTATAATTATCATGGATATTATGATCATCATTAAGATTATTATGGTTTCTATGATTATTGTGATTATTGCTATGCTTATTAACATTACAATTACGATTATTATCATTATTGTAGTTATTATGATGATCACTATGATTATTATGGCTGTTAGTATGATGATTAGGATTAACATTGAGATTATTATGGCTATTATGATTTTTATGGGTAATTATTGCTATTATAATGATAAATATGATTATTTCCAAGTTTATTATGGTTATTATTATGACTATTATGATTATTATAGTTATTATGATTATTATGATTATTATGGCTAGTATAATGCTTATTATGATTATTTCCAAGCTTATTATGGTTATTATTATAATTATTATGACGAGTATGGTTATTATGATTATTATGGCTACTATGGCTAGTATAACGGTTATTATGATTATTTCAAAGCTTATTATGTTTATTATTATGGTTACTATGATTATTATGGATCTTGGTATCATTCTGATGAATATAATGATCATCATTAAGATCATTATGGTTATTGCGATTATTATGACTATTATGATTACTCTAGTTATTATGATTACTATGGTTATTATGGATAGTATTAAGGTTATTATGATTATTTCAAAGCTTATTATGCCTATTATTATGATTACTCTGATTATTATATGTCTGGGTATAATTATGATGAATATTATGGTCATCATTAAGATCATTATGGTTATTACGTTAATAATAATGATTATTAAGATTATTTCCATGACTATTCTGTTTATTATGATGATTACTATGATCATTATGGTTGCTAGTATGATTAATATGATCACCATTCTGATTATTATGGCTATTGTGATTTTTATGGCTATTATGACTATTATAATGATTATTACCATTATTTCCAAGTTCATTATTGTTATTATTACGACTATTATGATTATTATGGCTATTATGACTATTATGGTTGTTATGGCAAGTATAATGTATATTATGATTATTTCCGAACACATTAGGGTTATTATTATGATTATTATGATTATTACGGATCTTGGTATAATTATCATGGATATTATGATCATCATTAAGATTATTATGCTTTCTATGATTATTGTGATTATTGCTATGCTTATTAACATTACAATTACGATTATTATCATTATTGTAGTTATTATGATGATCACTATGATTATTATGGCTGTTAGTATGATGATTATGATCAACATTGAGATTATTATGGCTATTATGATTTTTATGGGTTATTATTGCTATTATAATGATAAATATGATTATTTCCAAGTTTATTATGGTTATTATTATGACTATTATGATTATTATAGTTATTATGATTATTATGATTATTATGGCTAGTATAATGCTTATTATGATTATTTCCAAGCTTATTATGGTTATTATTATAATTATTATGATGAGTATGGTTATTATGATTATTATTGCTACTTTGGCTAGTATACTGCTTATTATGATTATTTCAAAGCTCATTATGTTTATTATTATGGTTACTATGATTATTATGGATCTTGGTATAATTATGATGAATATAATGATCATCATTAAGATCATTATGGTTATTGCGATTATTATGACTATTATGATTACTCTAGTTATTATGATTATTATGGTTATTATGGCTAGTATTAAGGTTATTATGATTATTTCAAACCTTATTATGCTTATTATTATGATTACTCTGATTATTATATGTCTAGGTACAATTATGATGAATATTATGGTCATCATTAAGATCATTATGGTTATTACGACAATAATAATGATTATTAAGATTATTTCCATGACTATTCTGTTTATTATGATGGTTACTATGATCATTATGGTTGTTAGTATGATTATTATGATCACCATTCTGATTATTATGGCTATTGTGATTTTTATGGCTATTATGACTATTATAATGATTATTACCATTATTTCCAAGTTCATTATTGTTATTATTACGACTATTATGATTATTATGGCTATTATGACTATTATGGTTGTTATGGCAAGTATAATGTATATTATGATTATTTCCGAACACATTAGGGTTATTATTATGATTATTATGATTATTACGGATCTTGGTATAATTATCATGGATATTATGATCATCATTATGATTATTATGGTTACTATGATTATTGTGATTATTGCTATGCTTATTAACATTACACTTACGATTATTATGATTATTGTAGTTATTATGATGATCACTATGATTATTATGGTTGTTAGTATGATTATTAGGATTAACATTGAGATTATTATGGCTATTATGATTTTTATGGTTATTATAGCTATTATAATGATAAATATGATTATTTCCAAGTTTATTATGGTTATTATTATGACTATTATGATTATTATAGTTATTATGATTATTATGATTATTATGGCTAGTATAATGCTTATTATGATTATTTCCAAGCTTATTACGGTTATTATTATAATTATTATGACGAGTATGGTTATTATGATTATTATGGCTACTATGGCTAGTATAACGGTTATTATGATTATTTCAAAGCTTATTATGTTTATTATTATGGTTACTATGATTATTATGGATCTTGGTATAATTCTGATGAATATAATGATCATCATTAAGATCATTATGGTTATTGCGATTATTATGACTATTATGATTACTCTAGTTATTATGATTATTATGGTTATTATGGATAGTATTAAGGTTATTATGATTATTTCAAAGCTTATTATGCCTATTATTATGATTACTCTGATTATTATATGTCTGGGTATAATTATGATGAATATTATGGTCATCATTAAGATCATTATGGTTATTACGTTAATGACAATGATTATTAAGATTATTTCCATGACTATTCTGTTTATTATGATGATTACTATGATCATTATGGTTGCTAGTATGATTATTATGATCACCATTCTGATTATTATGGCTATTGTGATTTTTATGGCTATTATGACTATTTTAATGATTATTACCATTATTTCCAAGTTCATTATTGTTATTATTACGACTATTATGATTATTATGGCTATTATGACTATTATGGTTGTTATGGCAAGTATAATGTATATTATGATTATTTCCGAACCCATTATGGTTATTATTATGATTATTATGATTATTACGGATCTTGATGTAATTATCATGAATATTATGATCATCATTAAGATTATTACGGTTACTATGATTATTGTGATTATTGCTAAGCTTATTAATATTACAATTACGATTATTATGATTATTGTAGTTATTATGATGATCACTATGATCGTTATGGTTGTTAGTATGATTATTATGATCACCATTCTGATTATTATGGCTGTTGTGATTTTTATGGCTATTATGAGTATTATAATGATTATGACGATTATTTCCAAGTTCATTATTGTTATTATTACGACTATTATGATTATTAGGGCTATTATGACTATTATGGTTGATATGGCTAGTATAATGCATATTATGATTATTTCCGAACCCATTATGGTTATTTTTATGATTATTATGATTATTACGGATCTTGGTATAATTATCATGGATATTATGATCATTATTAAGATTATTATGGTTACTATGATTATTGTGATTATTGCTATGCGTATTAACATTACAATTACGATTATTATGATTATTGTAGTTATTATGATGATCACTATGATTATTATGGTTGTTAGTATGATTATTAGGATCAACATTCAGATTATTATGGCTATTATGATTTTTATGGTTATTATTGCTATTATAATGATAAATATGATTATTTCCAAGTTTATTACGGTTATTATTATCACTATTATGATTATTATAGTTATTATGATTATTATGGTTAATATGGCTAGTATAACGGTTATTATGATTATTTCAAAGCTTATTATGGTTATTACTATAATTATTATGACTATTATGGTTATTATGATTATTATGGTTACTATGGCTAGTATAACGGTTATTATGATTATTTCAAAGCTTATTATGTTTATTATTATGGTTACTATGCTTATTATGGATCTTGGTATAATTATGATGAATATCATGATCATCATTAAGATCATTATGGTTATTGCGATCATTATGACTATTATGATTACTCTAGTTATTATGATTATTGTGGTTATTATGGCTAGTATTAAGGTTATTATGATTATTTCAAAGCTTATTATGTTTATTATTACGGTTACTATGATTATTATGGGTCTTGGTATAATTATGATGAATATTATGGTCATCATTAAGATCATTATGGTTATTACGATGATTATGGTTATTACGATAATCATAATGATTATTAAGATTATTTCCATGACTATTCTGTTTATTATAATGATTACTATGATCATTATGGTTGTTAGTATGATTATTATGATCACCATTCTGATTATTATGGCTATTGTGATTTTTATGGCTATTATGACTATTATAATGATTATTACGATTATTTCCTAGTTCATAATTGTTATTATTACGACTATTATGATTATTATGGCTATTATAACTATTATGGTTGTTATGGCTAGTATAATGTATATTATGATTATTTCCGAACCTGTTATGGTTATTATTATGATTATTATGATTATTACGGATCTTGGTATAATTATCATGGATATTATGACCATCATTAAGATTATTATGGTTTCTATGATTATTGTGATTATTGCTATGCTTATTAACATTACAATTACGATTATTATGATTATTGTAGTTATTATGATGATCACTATGATTATTATGGCTGTCGGTATGATTATTAGGATCAACATTCAGATTATTATGGCTATTATGATTTTTATGGTTATTATTGCTATTATAACGATAAATATGATTATTTCCAAGTTTATTATGGTTATTATTATGACTACTATGATTATTATAGTTATTATGATTATTATGATTATTATGGCTAGTATAATGCTTATTATGATTATTTCCAAGCTTATTATGGTTATTATTATAATTATTATGATGAGTATGGTTATTATGATTATTATGGCTACTATGGCTAGTATAACGGTTATTATGATTATTTCAAAGCTTATTATGTTTATTATAATGGTTACTATGATTATTATGGATCTTGGTATAATTATGATGAATATAATGATCATCATTAAGATCATTATGGTTATTGCGATTATTATGACTATTATGATTACTCTAGTTGTTATGATTATTATGGTTATTATGGCTAGTATTAAGGTTATTATGATTATTTCAAAGCTTATTATGATTATTATTATGATTACTCTGATTATTATATGTCTAGGTATAATTATGATGAATATTATGGCCATCATTAAGATCATTATGGTTATTACGTTAATAATAACGATTATTAAGATTATTTCCATGACTATTCTGTTTATTATGATTATTACTATGATCATTATGGTTGCTAGTATGATTATTATGATCACCATTCTGATTATTATGGCTATTGTGATTTTTATGGCTATTATGACTATTATAATGATTATTACGATTATTTCCAAGTTCATTATTGTTATTATTTCGACTATTATGATTATTATGGCTATTATGACTATTATGGTTGTTATGGCAAGTATAATGTATATTATGATTATTTCCGAACCCATTATGGTTATTTTTATGATTATTATGATTATTACGGATCTTGGTATAATTATCATGGATATTATGTTCATCATTAAGATTATTATGGTTACTATGATTATTGTGATTATTGCTATGCTTATTAACATTACAATTACGATTATTATGATTATTGTAGTTATTATGATGATCACTATTATTATTATGGTTGTTAGTATTACTATTAGGATCAACATTTAGATTATTATGGCTATTATGATTTTTATGGTTAATATTGCTATTATAAAGATAAATATGATTATTTCCAAGTTTATTATGGTTATTATTATAACTAGTATGATTATTATAGTTATTACGATTATTATGTCTCGTGTAATGCTTATTATGATTATTTCCAAGCTTATTATGGTTATTATTATAATTATTATGACTATTATGGTTATTATGATTATTATGGTTACTATGGCTAGTATAACGGTTATTATGATTATTTCAAAGCTTATTATGTTTATTATTATGGTTACTATGATTATTATGGATCTTGGTATCATTCTGATGAATATAATGATCATCATTAAGATCATTATGGTTATTGCGATTATTATGACTATTATGATTACTCTAGTTATTATGATTACTATGGTTATTATGGATAGTATTAAGGTTATTATGATTATTTCAAAGCTTATTATGCCTATTATTATGATTACTCTGATTATTATATGTCTGGGTATAATTATGATGAATATTATGGTCATCATTAAGATCATTATGGTTATTACGTTAATAATAATGATTATTAAGATTATTTCCATGACTATTCTGTTTATTATGATGATTACTATGATCATTATGGTTGCTAGTATGATTATTATGATCACCATTCTGATTATTATGGCTATTGTGATTTTTATGGCTATTATGACTATTATAATGATTATTACCATTATTTCCAAGTTCATTATTGTTATTATTACGACTATTATGATTATTATGGCTATTATGACTATTATGGTTGTTATGGCAAGTATAATGTATATTATGATTATTTCCGAACACATTAGGGTTATTATTATGATTATTATGATTATTACGGATCTTGGTATAATTATCATGGTTATTATGATCATCATTACGATTATTATGGTTACTATGATTATTGTGATTATTGCTATGCTTATTAACATTACAATTACGATTATTATGATTATTGTAGTTATTATGATGATCGCTATGATTATTATGGTTGTTAGTATGATTATTAGGATCAACATTCAGATTATTATGGCTATTATGATTTTTATGGTTATTATTGCTATTATAATGATAAATATGATTATTTCCAAGTTTATTACGGTTATTATTATCACTATTATGATTATTATAGTTATTTTGATTATTATGGTTACTATGGCTAGTATAACGGTTATTATGATTATTTCAAAGCTTATTATGGTTATTATTATGGTTACTATGCTTATTATGGATCTTGGTATAATTATGATGAGTATCATGATCATCATTAAGATCACTATGGTTAATCCGATTATTATGACTATTATGATTATTCTAGTTATTATGATTATTATGGTTATTATGGCTAGTATGAAGGTTATTATGATTATTTCAAATCTTATTATGTTTATTATTATGATTACTCTGATTATTATTTGTCTTAGTATAATTATGATGAATATTATGGTCATCATTGGGATCATTACGGTTATTAAGGTGATTATGGTTATTACGTTAATAATAACCATTATTAAGATTATTTCCATGACTATTCTGTTTATTATCATGATTACTATGATCATTATGGTTGTTGGTATGATTATTATGATCACCATTCTGATTATTATGGCTATTGTGATTTTTATTGCTATTATGGCTATTATAACGATTATTACGATTATTTCCAAGTTCATTATTGTTATTATTACGACTATTACGATTATTATGGCTATTATGACTATTATAGTTGTTAGGGGTAGTATAATGTATATTATGATTATTTCCGAACCTATTATGGTTATTATTATGATTATTATGATTATTACGGATCTTGGTATAATTATCATGGATATTATGATCATCATTAAGATTATTATGGTTTCTATGATTATTGTGATTATTGCTATGCTTATTAACATTACAATTACGATTATTATCCTTATTGTAGTTATTATGATGATCACTATGATTATTATGGCTGTTAGTATGATGATTATGATCAACATTGAGATTATTATGGCTATTATGATTTTTATGGTTATTATTGCTATTATAATGATAAATATGATTATTTCCAAGTTTATTATGGTTATTATTATGACTATTATGATTATTATAGTTATTATGATTATTATGATTATTATGGCTAGTATAATGCTTATTATGATTATTTCCAGGCTTATTATGGTTATTATTATAATTATTATGGTGAGTATGGTTATTATGATTATATTGCTACTATGGCTAGTATAATGCTTATTATGATTATTTCAAAGCTCATTATGTTTATTATTATGGTTACTATGATTATTATGGATCTTGGTATAATTATGATGAATATAATGATCATCATTAAGATCATTATGGTTATTGCGATTATTATGACTATTATGATTACTCTAGTTATTATGATTATTATGGTTATTATGGCTAGTATTAAGGTTATTATGATTATTTCAAAGCTTATTATGCTTATTATTATGATTACTCTGATTATTATCTGTCTAGGTATAATTATGATGAATATTATGGTCATCATTAAGATCATTATGGTTATTACGATAATAATAATGATTATTAAGATTATTTCCATGACTATTCTGTTTATTATGATGGTTACTATGATCATTATGGTTGCTAGTATGATTATTATGATCACCATTCTGATTATTATGGCTATTGTGATTTTTATGGCTATTATGACTATTATAATGATTATTACCATTATTTCCAAGTTCATTATTGTTATTATTACGACTATTATGATTATTATGGCTATTATGACTATTATGGTTGTTATGGCAAGTATAATGTATATTATGATTATTTCCGAACACATTAGGGTTATTATTATGATTATTATGATTATTACGGATCTTGGTATAATTATCATGGTTATTATGATCATCATTAAGATTATTATGGTTACTATGATTATTGTGATTATTGCTATGCTTATTAACATTACAATTACGATTATTATGATTATTGTAGTTATTATGATGATCACTATGATTATTATGGTTGTTAGTATGATTATTAGGATCAACATTCAGATTATTATGGCTATTATGATTTTTATGGTTATTATTGCTATTATAATGATAAATATGATTGTTTCCAAGTTTATTACGGTTATTATTATCACTATTATGATTATTATAGTTATTATGATTATTATGGTTACTATGGCTACTATAACGGTTATTATGATGATTTCAAAGCTTATTATGGTTATTACTATAATTATTATGATTATTATGGTTATTATGATTATTATGGTTACTATGGCTAGTATAACGGTTATTATGATTATTTCAAAGCTTATTATGTTTATTATTATGGTTACTATGCTTATTATGGATCTTGGAATAATTATGATGAATATCATGATCATCATTAAGATCATTATGGTTATTGCGATTATTATGACTATTATGATTATTCTAGTTATTATGATTATTATGGTTATTATGACTAGTATAAAGGTTATTATGATTATTTCAAAGCTTATTATGTTTATTATTATGATTACTCTGATTATTGTTTGTCTTAGTATAATTATGATGAATATTATGGTCATCATTGAGATCATTATGGTTATTAAGGTGATTATGGTTATTACGTTAATAATAACGATTATTAAGATTATTTCCCCTACTATACTGTTTATTATGATGATTACTATGATCATTATGGTTGTTAGTATGATTATTATGATCACCATTCAGATTATTATGGCTATTGTGATTTTTATGGCTATTATGACTATTGTAATGATTATTACGATTATTTCCAGGTTCATTATTGTTATTACTACGACTATTATGATTATTATGGCTATTATGACTATTATGGTTGTTATGGCAAGTATAATGTATATTATGGTTATTTCCGAACACATTAGGGTTATTATTATGATTATTATGATTATTACGGATCTTGGTATAATTATCATGGATATTATGATCATCATTAAGATTATTATGGTTACTATGATTATTGTGATTATTGCTATGCTTATTAACATTACAATTACGATTATTATGATTATTGTAGTTATTATGATGATCACTATGATTATTATGGTTGTTAGTATGATTATTAGGATCAACATTCAGATTATTATGGCTATTATGATTTTAATGGTTATTATTGCTATTATAATGATAAATATGATTATTTCCAACTTTATTACTGTTATTATTATGACTATTATGATTATTCTAGGTATTATGATTATTAAGGTTATTATGGCTAGTATAAAGGTTATTATGATTATTTCAAAGCTTATTATGTTTATTATTATGATTACTCTGATTATTATTTGTCTTAGTATAATTATGATGAATATTATGGTCATCATTGAGATCATTATGGTTATTAAGGTGATTATGGTTATTACGTTAATAATAACTATTATTAAGATTATTTCCATGACTATTCTGTTTATTATGATGATTACTATGATCATTATGGTTGTTAGTATGATTATTATGATCACCATTCTGATTATTATGGCTATTGTGATTTTTATGACTATTATGACTATTATAATGATAATTACGATTATTTCCTAGTTCATTATTGTTATTATTACGACTATTATGATTATTATGGCTATTATGACTATTATGGTTGTTATGGCTAGTATAATGTATATTATGATTATTTCCGAACCCATTATCGTTATTATTATGATTATTATGATTATTACGGATCTTGGTATAATTATCATGGATATTATGATCATCATTAAAATTATTATGGTTACTCTGAATATTGTGATTATTGCTATGCATATTAACATTACAATTACGATTATTATGATTATTGTAGTTATTATGATGATCACTATGATTATTATGGTTGTTAGTATGATTATTAGGATCAACATTCAGATTATTATGGCTATTATGATTTTTATGGTTATTATTACAATTATACTGATAAATATGATTATTTCCAAGTTTATTACGGTTATTATTATCACTATTATGATTATTATAGTTATTATGATTATTATGGTTACTATGGCTAGTATAACGGTTATTATGATTATTTCAAAGCTTATTATGTTTATTATTATGGTTACCATGCTTATTATGGATCTTGGTATAATTATGATGAATATCATGATCATCATTAAGATCATTATGGTTATTGCGATTATTATGACTATTATGATTACTCTAGTTATTAAGATTATTATGGTTATTATGGCTAGTATTAAGGTTATTATGATTATTTCAAAGCTTATTATGCTTATTATGATGATTACTCTGATTATTATATGTCTAGGTATAATTATGATGAATATTATGGTCATCATTAAGATCAGTATGGTTATTCCGATAATAATAACGATTCTGAAGATTATTTCCATGACTATTCTGTTTATTATGATGATTACTATGATCATTATGGTTGCTAGTATGATTATTATGATCACCATTCTGATTATTATGGCTATTGTGATTTTTATGGCTATTATGACTATTATAATGATTATTACCATTATTTCCAAGCTCATTATTGTTATTATTACGACTATTATGATTATTATGGCTATTATGACTATTATGGTTGTTATGGCAAGTATAATGTATATTATGATTATTTCCGAACCCATTACGGTTATTATTATGATTATTATGATTATTACGGATCTTGGTATAATTATCATGGATATTATGATGATCATTAAAATTATTATGGTTACTCTGAATATTGTGATTATTGCTATGCTTATTAACATTACAATTACGATTATTATGATTATTGTAGTTATTATGATGATCACTATGATTATTATGGTTGTTAGTATGATTATTAGGATCAACTTTCAGATTATTATGGCTATTATGATTTTTATGGTTATTATTACAATTATACTGATAAATATGATTATTTCCAAGTTTATTACGGTTATTATTATGACTATTATGATTATTATAGTTATTATGATTATTATGGTTACTATGGCTAGTATAACGGTTATTGTGATTATTTCAAAGCTTATTATGTTTATTATTATGATTACTCTGATTATTATTTGTCTTAGTATAATTATGATGAATATTATGGTCATCATTAAGATCATTATGGTTATTACGATGATTATGGTTATTACGATAATCATAATGATTATTAAGATTATTTCCATGACTATTCTGTCTATTATGATGATTACTATGATCATTATGGTTGTTAGTATGATTATTATGATCACCTTTCAGATTATTATGGCTATTGTGATTTTTATGGCTATTATGTCTATTATAATGATTATTACGATTACTTCCAAGTTCATTATTGTTATTATTACGACTATTATGATTATTATGGCTATTATGACTATTATAGTTGTTAGGGGTAGTATAATGTATATTATGATTATTTCCGAACCTATTATGGTTATTATTATGATTATTATGATTATTACGGATCTTGGTATAATTATCATGGATATTATGATCATCATTAAGATTATTATGGTTTCTATGATTATTGTGATTATTGCTATGCTTATTAACATTACAATTACGATTATTATCATTATTGTAGTTATTATGATGATCACTATGATTATTATGGTTGTTAGTATGATTATTAGGATCAACATTCAGATTATTATGGCTATTATGATTTTTATGGTTATTATTGCTATTATAATGATAAATATGAATATTTCCAAGTTTATTATGGTTATTATTATCACTATTATGATTATTATAGTTATTATGATTATTATGGTTACTATGGCTAGTATAACGGTTATTATGATTATTTCAAATCTTATTATGTTTATTATTATGGTTACTATGCTTATTATGGATCTTGGTATAATTATGATGAATATCATGATCATCATTAAGATCATTATGGTTATTGCGATTATTATGACTATTATGATTACTCTAGTTATTATGATTATTATGGTTATTATGGCTAGTATTAAGGTTATTATGATTATTTCAAAGCTTATTATGCATATTATTATGATTACTCTGATTATTATATGTCCAGGTATAATTATGATGAATATTATGGTCATCATTAAGATCATTATGGTTATTACGATAATAATAATGATTCTTAAGATTATTTAAATGACTATTCTGTTTATTATGATGATTACTATGATCATTATGGTTGCTAGTATGATTAATATGATCACCATTCTGATTATTATGGCTATTGAGATTTTTATGGCTATTATGACTATTATAATGATTAGTACGATTATTTCCAAGTTCATTATTGTTATTATTGCGACTATTATGATTATTATGGCTATTATGACTATTATGGTTGTTATGGCAAGTATAATGTATATTATGATTATTTCCGAACACATTAGGGTTATTATTATGATTGTTATGATTATTACGGATCTTGGTATAATTATCATGGATATTATGATCATCATTAAGATTATTATGGTTACTATGATTATTGTGATTATTGCTATGCTTATTAACATTACGATTACGATTATTATGATTATTGTAGTTATTATGATGATCACTATGATTATTATGGTTGTTAGTATGATTATTAGGATCAACATTCAGATTATTATGGCTATTATGATTTTTATGGTTATTATTGCTATTATAATGATAAATATGATTATTTCCAAGTTTATTACGGTTATTATTATCACTATTATGATTATTATAGTTATTATGATTATTATGGTTTCTATGGCTAGTATAACGGTTATTATGATTATTTCAAAGCTTATTATGTTTATTATTATGGTTACTATGCTTATTATGGATCTTGGTATAATTATGATGAATATCATGATCATCATTAAGATCATTATGGTTATTGCGATTATTATGACTATTATGATTACTCTAGTTATTATGATTATTATGGTTATTATGGCTAGTATTAAGGTTATTATGATTATTTCAAAGCTTATTATGCTTATTATTATGATTACTCTGATTATTATCTGTCTAGGTATAATTATGATGAATATTATGGTCATCATTAAGATCATTATGGTTATTACGATAATAATAATGATTATTAAGATTATTTCCATGACTATTCTGTTTATTATGATGGTTACTATGATCATTATGGTTGCTAGTATGATTATTATGATCACCATTCTGATTATTATGGCTATCGTGATTTTTATGGCTATTATGACTATTATAATGATTATTACCATTATTTCCAAGTTCATTATTGTTATTATTACGACTATTATGATTATTATGGCTATTATGACTATTATGGTTGTTATGGCAAGTATAATGTATATTATGATTATTTCCGAACACATTAGGGTTATTATTATGATTATTATGATTATTACGGATCTTGGTATAATTATCATGGTTATTATGATCATCATTAAGATTATTATGGTTACTATGATTATTGTGATTATTGCTATGCTTATTAACATTACAATTACGATTATTATGATTATTGTAGTTATTATGATGATCGCTATGATTATTATGGTTGTTAGTATGATTATTAGGATCAACATTCAGATTATTATGGCTATTATGATTTTTATGGTTATTATTGCTATTATAATGATAAATATGATTATTTCCAAGTTTATTACGGTTATTATTATCACTATTATGATTATTATAGTTATTTTGATTATTATGGTTACTATGGCTAGTATAACGGTTATTATGATTATTTCAAAGCTTATTATGGTTATTACTATAATTATTATGACTATTATGGTTATTATGATTATTATGGTTACTATGGCTAGTATAACGGTTATTATGATTATTTCAAAGCTTATTATGTTTATTATTATGGTTACTATGCTTATTATGGATCTTGGTATAATTATGATCAATATCATGATCATCATTAAGATCATTATGGTTAATCCGATTATTATGACTATTATGATTATTCTAGTTATTATGATTATTATGGTTATTATGGCTAGTATAAAGGTTATAATGATTATTTCAAATCTTATTATGTTTATTATTATGATTACTCTGATTATTATTTGTCTTAGTATAATTATGATGAACATTATGGTCATCATTGAGATCATTACGGTTATTAAGGTGATTATGTTTATTACGTTAATAATAACGATTATTAAGATTATTTCCATGACTATTCTGTTTATTATGATGATTACTATGATCATTATGGTTGTTAGTATGATTATTATGATCACCATTCAGATTATTATGGCTATTGTGATTTTTTTGGCTATTATGGCTATTATAATGATTATTACGATTATTTCCAAGTTCATTATTGTTATTATTACGACTATTATGATTATTATGGCTATTATGACTATTATAGTTGTTAGGGGTAGTATAATGTATATTATGATTATTTCCGAACCTATTATGGTTATTATTATGATTATTATGATTATTACGGATCTTGGTATAATTATCATGGATATTATGGTCATCATTAAGATTATTATGGTTTCTATGATTATTGAGATTATTGCTATGCTTATTAACATTACAATTACGATTATTATCATTATTGTAGTTATTATGATGTTCACTATGACTATTATGGCTGTTAGTATGATGATTATGATCAACATTGAGATTATTATGGCTATTATGATTTTTATGGTTATTATAGCTATTATAATGATAAATATGATTATTTCCAAGTTTATTATGGTTATTATTATGACTATTATGATTATTATAGTTATTATGATTATTATGATTATTATGGCTAGTATAATGCTTATTATGATTATTTCCAAGCTTATTATGGTTATTCTTATAATTATTATGACGAGTATGGTTATTATGATTATTATGGCTACTATGGCTAGTATAACGGTTATTATGATTATTTCAAAGCTTATTATGCTTATTATTATGGTTACTATGATTATTATGGATCTTGGTATAATTCTGATGAATATAATGATCATCA
This sequence comes from Calliopsis andreniformis, assembly GCF_051401765.1. NCBI lineage: Eukaryota > Metazoa > Arthropoda > Insecta > Hymenoptera > Andrenidae > Calliopsis > Calliopsis andreniformis. Next base: position 14,368 of record NW_027480641.1, on the reverse strand, counting down.
TTAAGATCATTATGGTTATTGCGATTATTATAACTATTATGATTACTCTAGTTACTATGATTATTATGGTTATTATGGATAGTATTAGGGTTATTATGATAATTTCAAAGCTTATTATGCCTATCATTATGATTACTCTGATTATTATATGTCTGGGTATAATTATGATGAATATTATGGTCATCATTAAGATCATTATGGTTATTACGTTAATAATAATGATTATTAAGGTTATTTCCATGACTATTCTGTTTATTATGATGATTACTATGATCATTATGGTTGCTAGTATGATTATTATGGTCACCATTCTGATTATTATGGCTATTGTGATTTTTATGGCTATTATGACTATTATAATGATTATTACGATTATTTCCTTGTTCATTATTGTTATTATTACGACTATTATGATTATTATGGCTATTATGACTATTATGGTTGTTATGGCTAGTATAATGTATATTATGATTATTTCCGAACCCATTATGGTTATTATTATGATTATTATGATTATTACGGATCTTGGTATAATTATCATGGATATTATGGTCATCATTAAGATTATTATGGTTACTATGATTATTGTGATTATTGCTATGCTTATTAACATTACAATTACGATTATTATGATTATTGTAGTTATTATGATGATCACTATGATTATTATGGTTGTTAGTATGATTATTAGGATCAACATTCAGATTATTATGGCTATTATGATTTTTATGGTTATTATTGCTATTATAATGATAAATATGATTGTTTCCAAGTTTATTACGGTTATTATTATCACTATTATGATTATTATAGTTATTATGATTATTATGGTTACTATGGCTACTATAACGGTTATTATGATTATTTCAAAGCTTATTATGGTTATTACTATAATTATTATGATTATTATGGTTATTATGATTATTATGGTTACTATGGCTAGTATAACGGTTATTATGATTATTTCAAAGCTTATTATGTTTATTATTATGGTTACTATGCTTATTATGGATCTTGGTATAATTATGAAGAATATCATGATCATCATTAAGATCATTATGGTTATTGCGATTATTATGACTATTATGATTATTCTAGTTATTATGATTATTATGGTTATTATGGCTAGTATAAAGGTTATTATGATTATTTCAAAGCTTATTATGTTTATTATTATGATTACTCTGATTATTGTTTGTCTTAGTATAATTATGATGAATATTATGGTCATCATTGAGATCATTATGGTTATTAAGGTGATTATGGTTATTACGTTAATAATAACGATTATTAAGATTATTTCCCTTACTATACTGTTTATTATGATGATTACTATGATCATTATGGTTGTTAGTATGATTATTATGATCACCATTCAGATTATTATGGCTATTGTGATTTTTATGGCTAATATGACTATTGTAATGATTATTACGATTATTTCCAGGTTCATTATTGTTATTATTGCGACTATTATGATTATTATGGCTATTATGACTATTATGGTTGTTATGGCAAGTATAATGTATATTATGATTATTTCCGAACACATTAGGGTTATTATTATGATTATTATGATTATTACGGATCTTGGTATAATTATCATGGATATTATGATCATCATTAAGATTATTATGGTTACTATGATTATTGTGATTATTGCTATGCTTATTAACATTACGATTACGATTATTATGATTATTGTAGTTATTATGATGATCACTATGATTATTATGGTTGTTAGTATGATTATTAGGATCAACATTCAGATTATTATGGCTATTATGATTTTTATGGTTATTATTGCTATTATAATGATAAATATGATTATTTCCAAGTTTATTACGGTTATTATTATCACTATTATGATTATTACAGTTATTATGATTATTATGGTTTCTATGGCTAGTATAACGGTTATTATGATTATTTCAAAGCTTATTATGTTTATTATTATGGTTACTATGCTTATTATGGATCTTGGTATAATTATGATGAATATCATGATCATCATTAAGATCATTATGGTTATTGCGATTATTATGACTATTATGATTACTCTAGTTATTATGATTATTATGGTTATTATGGCTAGTATTAAGGTTATTATGATTATTTCAAAGCTTATTATGCTTATTATTATGATTACTCTGATTATTATCTGTCTAGGTATAATTATGATGAATATTATGGTCATCATTAAGATCATTATGGTTATTACGATAATAATAATGATTATTAAGATTATTTCCATGACTATTCTGTTTATTATGATGGTTACTATGATCATTATGGTTGCTAGTATGATTATTATGATCACCATTCTGATTATTATGGCTATCGTGATTTTTATGGCTATTATGACTATTATAATGATTATTACCATTATTTCCAAGTTCATTATTGTTATTATTACGACTATTATGATTATTATGGCTATTATGACTATTATGGTTGTTATGGCAAGTATAATGTATATTATGATTATTTCCGAACACATTAGGGTTATTATTATGATTATTATGATTATTACGGATCTTGGTATAATTATCATGGTTATTATGATCATCATTAAGATTATTATGGTTACTATGATTATTGTGATTATTGCTATGCTTATTAACATTACAATTACGATTATTATGATTATTGTAGTTATTATGATGATCGCTATGATTATTATGGTTGTTAGTATGATTATTAGGATCAACATTCAGATTATTATGGCTATTATGATTTTTATGGTTATTATTGCTATTATAATGATAAATATGATTATTTCCAAGTTTATTACGGTTATTATTATCACTATTATGATTATTATAGTTATTTTGATTATTATGGTTACTATGGCTAGTATAACGGTTATTATGATTATTTCAAAGCTTATTATGGTTATTACTATAATTATTATGACTATTATGGTTATTATGATTATTATGGTTACTATGGCTAGTATAACGGTTATTATGATTATTTCAAAGCTTATTATGTTTATTATTATGGTTACTATGCTTATTATGGATCTTGGTATAATTATGATCAATATCATGATCATCATTAAGATCATTATGGTTAATCCGATTATTATGACTATTATGATTATTCTAGTTATTATGATTATTATGGTTATTATGGCTAGTATAAAGGTTATAATGATTATTTCAAATCTTATTATGTTTATTATTATGATTACTCTGATTATTATTTGTCTTAGTATAATTATGATGAACATTATGGTCATCATTGAGATCATTACGGTTATTAAGGTGATTATGTTTATTACGTTAATAATAACGATTATTAAGATTATTTCCATGACTATTCTGTTTATTATGATGATTACTATGATCATTATGGTTGTTAGTATGATTATTATGATCACCATTCAGATTATTATGGCTATTGTGATTTTTTTGGCTATTATGGCTATTATAATGATTATTACGATTATTTCCAAGTTCATTATTGTTATTATTACGACTATTATGATTATTATGGCTATTATGACTATTATAGTTGTTAGGGGTAGTATAATGTATATTATGATTATTTCCGAACCTATTATGGTTATTATTATGATTATTATGATTATTACGGATCTTGGTATAATTATCATGGATATTATGATCATCATTAAGATTATTATGGTTTCTATGATTATTGAGATTATTGCTATGCTTATTAACATTACAATTACGATTATTATCATTATTGTAGTTATTATGATGATCACTATGACTATTATGGCTGTTAGTATGATGATTATGATCAACATTGAGATTATTATGGCTATTATGATTTTTATGGTTATTATAGCTATTATAATGATAAATATGATTATTTCCAAGTTTATTATGGTTATTATTATGACTATTATGATTATTATAGTTATTATGATTATTATGATTATTATGGCTAGTATAATGCTTATTATGATTATTTCCAAGCTTATTATGGTTATTCTTATAATTATTATGACGAGTATGGTTATTATGATTATTATGGCTACTATGGCTAGTATAACGGTTATTATGATTATTTCAAAGCTTATTATGCTTATTATTATGGTTACTATGATTATTATGGATCTTGGTATAATTCTGATGAATATAATGATCATCATTAAGATCATTATGGTTATTGCGATTATTATAACTATTATGATTACTCTAGTTACTATGATTATTATGGTTATTATGGATAGTATTAGGGTTATTATGATAATTTCAAAGCTTATTATGCCTATCATTATGATTACTCTGATTATTATATGTCTGGGTATAATTATGATGAATATTATGGTCATCATTAAGATCATTATGGTTATTACGTTAATAATAATGATTATTAAGATTATTTCCATGACTATTCTGTTTATTATGATGATTACTATGATCATTATGGTTGCTAGTATGATTATTATGGTCACCATTCTGATTATTATGGCTATTGTGATTTTTATGGCTATTATGACTATTATAATGATTATTACGATTATTTCCTTGTTCATTATTGTTATTATTACGACTATTATGATTATTATGGCTATTATGACTATTATGGTTGTTATGGCTAGTATAATGTATATTATGATTATTTCCGAACCCATTATGGTTATTATTATGATTATTATGATTATTACGGATCTTGGTATAATTATCATGGATATTATGGTCATCATTAAGATTATTATGGTTACTATGATTATTGTGATTATTGCTATGCTTATTAACATTACAATTACGATTATTATGATTATTGTAGTTATTATGATGATCACTATGATTATTATGGTTGTTAGTATGATTATTAGGATCAACATTCAGATTATTATGGCTATTATGATTTTTATGGTTATTATTGCTATTATAATGATAAATATGATTGTTTCCAAGTTTATTACGGTTATTATTATCACTATTATGATTATTATAGTTATTATGATTATTATGGTTACTATGGCTACTATAACGGTTATTATGATTATTTCAAAGCTTATTATGGTTATTACTATAATTATTATGATTATTATGGTTATTATGATTATTATGGTTACTATGGCTAGTATAACGGTTATTATGATTATTTCAAAGCTTATTATGTTTATTATTATGGTTACTATGCTTATTATGGATCTTGGTATAATTATGAAGAATATCATGAAAATCATTAAGATCATTATGGTTATTGCGATTATTATGACTATTATGATTATTCTAGTTATTATGATTATTATGGTTATTATGGCTAGTATAAAGGTTATTATGATTATTTCAAAGCTTATTATGTTTATTATTATGATTACTCTGATTATTGTTTGTCTTAGTATAATTATGATGAATATTATGGTCATCATTGAGATCATTATGGTTATTAAGGTGATTATGGTTATTACGTTAATAATAACGATTATTAAGATTATTTCCCTTACTATACTGTTTATTATGATGATTACTATGATCATTATGGTTGTTAGTATGATTATTATGATCACCATTCAGATTATTATGGCTATTGTGATTTTTATGGCTAATATGACTATTGTAATGATTATTACGATTATTTCCAGGTTCATTATTGTTATTATTGCGACTATTATGATTATTATGGCTATTATGACTATTATGGTTGTTATGGCAAGTATAATGTATATTATGATTATTTCCGAACACATTAGGGTTATTATTATGATTATTATGATTATTACGGATCTTGGTATAATTATCATGGATATTATGATCATCATTAAGATTATTATGGTTACTATGATTATTGTGATTATTGCTATGCTTATTAACATTACGATTACGATTATTATGATTATTGTAGTTATTATGATGATCACTATGATTATTATGGTTGTTAGTATGATTATTAGGATCAACATTCAGATTATTATGGCTATTATGATTTTTATGGTTATTATTGCTATTATAATGATAAATATGATTATTTCCAAGTTTATTACGGTTATTATTATCACTATTATGATTATTACAGTTATTATGATTATTATGGTTTCTATGGCTAGTATAACGGTTATTATGATTATTTCAAAGCTTATTATGTTTATTATTATGGTTACTATGCTTATTATGGATCTTGGTATAATTATGATGAATATCATGATCATCATTAAGATCATTATGGTTATTGCGATTATTATGACTATTATGATTACTCTAGTTATTATGATTATTATGGTTATTATGGCTAGTATTAAGGTTATTATGATTATTTCAAAGCTTATTATGCTTATTATTATGATTACTCTGATTATTATCTGTCTAGGTATAATTATGATGAATATTATGGTCATCATTAAGATCATTATGGTTATTACGATAATAATAATGATTATTAAGATTATTTCCATGACTATTCTGTTTATTATGATGGTTACTATGATCATTATGGTTGCTAGTATGATTATTATGATCACCATTCTGATTATTATGGCTATCGTGATTTTTATGGCTATTATGACTATTATAATGATTATTACCATTATTTCCAAGTTCATTATTGTTATTATTACGACTATTATGATTATTATGGCTATTATGACTATTATGGTTGTTATGGCAAGTATAATGTATATTATGATTATTTCCGAACACATTAGGGTTATTATTATGATTATTATGATTATTACGGATCTTGGTATAATTATCATGGTTATTATGATCATCATTAAGATTATTATGGTTACTATGATTATTGTGATTATTGCTATGCTTATTAACATTACAATTACGATTATTATGATTATTGTAGTTATTATGATGATCGCTATGATTATTATGGTTGTTAGTATGATTATTAGGATCAACATTCAGATTATTATGGCTATTATGATTTTTATGGTTATTATTGCTATTATAATGATAAATATGATTATTTCCAAGTTTATTACGGTTATTATTATCACTATTATGATTATTATAGTTATTTTGATTATTATGGTTACTATGGCTAGTATAACGGTTATTATGATTATTTCAAAGCTTATTATGGTTATTACTATAATTATTATGACTATTATGGTTATTATGATTATTATGGTTACTATGGCTAGTATAACGGTTATTATGATTATTTCAAAGCTTATTATGTTTATTATTATGGTTACTATGCTTATTATGGATCTTGGTATAATTATGATCAATATCATGATCATCATTAAGATCATTATGGATAATCCGATTATTATGACTACTATGATTATTCTAGTTATTATGATTATTATGGTTATTATGGCTAGTATAAAGGTTATAATGATTATTTCAAATCTTATTATGTTTATTATTATGATTACTCTGATTATTATTTGTCTTAGTATAATTATGATGAACATTATGGTCATCATTGAGATCATTACGGTTATTAAGGTGATTATGTTTATTACGTTAATAATAACGATTATTAAGATTATTTCCATGACTATTCTGTTTATTATGATGATTACTATGATCATTATGGTTGTTAGTATGATTATTATGATCACCATTCAGATTATTATGGCTATTGTGATTTTTTTGGCTATTATGGCTATTATAATGATTATTACGATTATTTCCAAGTTCATTATTGTTATTATTACGACTATTATGATTATTATGGCTATTATGACTATTATAGTTGTTAGGGGTAGTATAATGTATATTATGATTATTTCCGAACCTATTATGGTTATTATTATGATTATTATGATTATTACGGATCTTGGTATAATTATCATGGATATTATGATCATCATTAAGATTATTATGGTTTCTATGATTATTGAGATTATTGCTATGCTTATTAACATTACAATTACGATTATTATCATTATTGTAGTTATTATGATGATCACTATGACTATTATGGCTGTTAGTATGATGATTATGATCAACATTGAGATTATTATGGCTATTATGATTTTTATGGTTATTATAGCTATTATAATGATAAATATGATTATTTCCAAGTTTATTATGGTTATTATTATGACTATTATGATTATTATAGTTATTATGATTATTATGATTATTATGGCTAGTATAATGCTTATTATGATTATTTCCAAGCTTATTATGGTTATTCTTATAATTATTATGACGAGTATGGTTATTATGATTATTATGGCTACTATGGCTAGTATAACGGTTATTATGATTATTTCAAAGCTTATTATGCTTATTATTATGGTTACTATGATTATTATGGATCTTGGTATAATTCTGATGAATATAATGATCATCATTAAGATCATTATGGTTATTGCGATTATTATAACTATTATGATTACTCTAGTTACTATGATTATTATGGTTATTATGGATAGTATTAGGGTTATTATGATAATTTCAAAGCTTATTATGCCTATCATTATGATTACTCTGATTATTATATGTCTGGGTATAATTATGATGAATATAATGGTCATCATTAAGATCATTATGGTTATTACGTTAATAATAATGATTATTAAGATTATTTCCATGACTATTCTGTTTATTATGATGATTACTATGATCATTATGGTTGCTAGTATGATTATTATGGTCACCATTCTGATTATTATGGCTATTGTGATTTTTATGGCTATTATGACTATTATAATGATTATTACGATTATTTCCTTGTTCATTATTGTTATTATTACGACTATTATGATTATTATGGCTATTATGACTATTATGGTTGTTATGGCTAGTATAATGTATATTATGATTATTTCCGAACCCATTATGGTTATTATTATGATTATTATGATTATTACGGATCTTGGTATAATTATCATGGATATTATGATCATCATTAAGATTATTATGGTTACTATGATTATTGTGATTATTGCTATGCTTATTAACATTACAATTACGATTATTATGATTATTGTAGTTATTATGATGATCACTATGATTATTATGGTTGTTAGTATGATTATTAGGATCAACATTCAGATTATTATGGCTATTATGATTTTTATGGTTATTATTGCTATTATAATGATAAATATGATTGTTTCCAAGTTTATTACGGTTATTATTATCACTATTATGATTATTATAGTTATTATGATTATTATGGTTACTATGGCTACTATAACGGTTATTATGATTATTTCAAAGCTTATTATGGTTATTACTATAATTATTATGATTATTATGGTTATTATGATTATTATGGTTACTATGGCTAGTATAACGGTTATTATGATTATTTCAAAGCTTATTATGTTTATTATTATGGTTACTATGCTTATTATGGATCTTGGTATAATTATGATGAATATCATGATCATCATTAAGATCATTATGGTTATTGCGATTATTATGACTATTATGATTATTCTAGTTATTATGATTATTATGGTTATTATGGCTAGTATAAAGGTTATTATGATTATTTCAAAGCTTATTATGTTTATTATTATGATTACTCTGATTATTGTTTGTCTTAGTATAATTATGATGAATATTATGGTCATCATTGAGATCATTATGGTTATTAAGGTGATTATGGTTATTACGTTAATAATAACGATTATTAAGATTATTTCCCTTACTATACTGTTTATTATGATGATTACTATGATCATTATGGTTGTTAGTATGATTATTATGATCACCATTCAGATTATTATGGCTATTGTGATTTTTATGGCTAATATGACTATTGTAATGATTATTACGATTATTTCCAGGTTCATTATTGTTATTACTACGACTATTATGATTATTATGGCTATTATGACTATTATGGTTGTTATGGCAAGTATAATGTATATTATGGTTATTTCCGAACACATTAGGGTTATTATTATGATTATTATGATTATTACGGATCTTGGTATAATTATCATGGATATTATGATCATCATTAAGATTATTATGGTTACTATGATTATTGTGATTATTGCTATGCTTATTAACATTTCAATTACGATTATTATGATTATTGTAGTTATTATGATGATCACTATGATTATTATGGTTGTTAGTATGATTATTAGGATCAACATTCAGATTATTATGGCTATTATGATTTTTATGGTTATTATTGCTTTTATAATGATAAATATGATTATTTCCAAGTTTATTACGGTTATTATTATAATTATTATGATTATTATGGTTATTATGATTATTATGGTTACTATGGCTAGCATAACGGTTATTATGATTATTTCAAAGCTTATTATGGTTATTACAATAATTATTATGATTGTTATGGTTATTATGATTATTATGGCTACTATGGCTAGTATAACGGTTATTATGATTATTTCAAAGCTTATTATGTTTATTATAATGGTTACTATGATTATTATGGATCTTGGTATAATTATGATGAATATCATGATCATCATTAAGATCATTATGGTTATTGCGATTATTATGACTATTATGATTATTCTAGTTATTATGATTATTATGGCTATTATGGCTAGTATAAAGGTTATTATGATTATTTCAAAGCTTATTATGTTTATTATTATGATTACTCTGATTATTATTTGTCTTAGTATAATTAGGATGAATATTATGGTCATCATTGAGGTCATTATGGTTATTACGATGATTATGGTTATTACGTTAATAATAATGATTATTAAGATTATTTCCATGACTATTCTGTTTATTAAGATGATTACCATGATCATTATGGTTGCTAGTATGATTATTATGATCACCATTCTGATTATTATGGCTATTATGATTTTAATGGTTATTATTGCTATTATAATGATAAATATGATTATTTCCAACTTTATTACTGTTATTATTATGACTATTATGATTATTCCAGGTATTATGATTATTATGGTTATTATGGCTAGTATAAAGGTTATTATGATTATTTCAAAGCTTATTATGTTTATTATTATGATTACTCTGATTATTATTTGTCTTAGTATAATTATGATGAATATTATGGTCATCATTGAGATCATTATGGTTATTAAGGTGATTATGGTTATTACGTTAATAATAACTATTATTAAGATTATTTCCATGACTATTCTGTTTATTATGATGATTACTATGATCATTATGGTTGTTAGTATGATTATTATGATCACCATTCTGATTATTATGGCTATTGTGATTTTTATGACTATTATGACTATTATAATGATAATTACGATTATTTCCTAGTTCATTATTGTTATTATTACGACTATTATGATTATTATGGCTATTATGACTATTATGGTTGTTATGGCTAGTATAATGTATATTATGATTATTTCCGAACCCATTATCGTTATTATTATGATTATTATGATTATTACGGATCTTGGTATAATTATCATGGATATTATGATCATCATTAAAATTATTATGGTTACTCTGAATATTGTGATTATTGCTATGCATATTAACATTACAATTACGATTATTATGATTATTGTAGTTATTATGATGATCACTATGATTATTATGGTTGTTAGTATGATTATTAGGATCAACATTCAGATTATTATGGCTATTATGATTTTGATGGTTATTATTACAATTATACTGATAAATATGATTATTTCCAAGTTTATTACGGTTATTATTATGACTATTATGATTATTATAGTTATTATGATTATTATGGTTACTATGGCTAGTATAACGGTTATTGTGATTATTTCAAAGCTTATTATGTTTATTATTATGATTACTCTGATTATTATTTGTCTTAGTATAATTATGATGAATATTATGGTCATCATTAAGATCATTATGGTTATTACGATGATTATGGTTATTACGATAATCATAATGATTATTAAGATTATTTCCATGACTATTCTGTCTATTATGATGATTACTATGATCATTATGGTTGTTAGTATGATTATTACGATCACCTTTCAGATTATTATGGCTATTGTGATTTTTATGGCTATTATGTCTATTATAATGATTATTACGATTACTTCCAAGTTCATTATTGTTATTATTACGACTATTATGATTATTATGGCTATTATGACTATTATAGTTGTTAGGGGTAGTATAATGTATATTATGATTATTTCCGAAGACATTAGTGTTATTATTATGATTATTATGATTATTACGGATCTTGGTATAATTATCATGGATATTATGATCATCATTAAGATTATTATGGTTACTATGATTATTGTGATTATTGCTATGCTTATTAACATTACAATTACGATTATTTTGATTATTGTAGTTATTATGATGATCACTATGATTATTATGGTTGTAAGTATGATTATTAGGATCAACATTCAGATTATTATGGCTATTATGATTTTTATGGTTACTATTGCTATTATGATGATAAATATGATTATTTCCAAGTTTATTACGGTTATTATTATCACTATTATGATTATTATAGTTATTATGATTATTATGGTTACTATGGCTAGTATAACGGTTATTATGATTATTTCAAAGCTTATTATGTTTATTATTATGGTTACCATGCTTATTATGGATCTTGGTATAATTATGATGAATATCATGATCATCATTAAGGTCATTATGGTTATTGCGATTATTATGACTATTATGATTACTCTAGTTATTAAGATTATTATGGTTATTATGGCTAGTATTAAGGTTATTATGATTATTTCAAAGCTTATTATGCTTATTATGATGATTACTCTGATTATTATATGTCTAGGTATAATTATGATGAATATTATGGTCATCATTAAGATCAGTATGGTTATTCCGATAATAATAACGATTCTTAAGATTATTTCCATGACTATTCTGTTTATTATGATGATTACTATGATCATTATGGTTGCTAGTATGATTATTATGATCACCATTCTGATTATTATGGCTATTGTGATTTTTATGGCTATTATGACTATTATAATGATTATTACCATTATTTCCAAGTTCATTATTGTTATTATTACGACTATTATGATTATTATGGCTATTATGACTATTATGGTTGTTATGGCAAGTATAATGTATATTATGATTATTTCCGAACCCATTACGGTTATTATTATGATTATTATGATTATTACGGATCTTGGTATAATTATCATGGATATTATGATGATCATTAAAATTATTATGGTTACTCTGAATATTGTGATTATTGCTATGCTTATTAACATTACAATTACGATTATTATGATTATTGTAGTTATTATGATGATCACTATGATTATTATGGTTGTTAGTATGATTATTAGGATCAACTTTCAGATTATTATGGCTATTATGATTTTTATGGTTATTATTACAATTATACTGATAAATATGATTATTTCCAAGTTTGTTACGGTTATTATTATGACTATTATGATTATTATAGTTATTATGATTATTATGGTTACTATGGCTAGTATAACGGTTATTGTGATTATTTCAAAGCTTATTATGTTTATTATTATGATTACTCTGATTATTATTTGTCTTAGTATAATTATGATGAATATTATGGTCATCATTAAGATCATTATGGTTATTACGATGATTATGGTTATTACGATAATCATAATGATTATTAAGATTATTTCCATGACTATTCTGTCTATTATGATGATTACTATGATCATTATGGTTGTTAGTATGATTATTATGATCACCTTTCAGATTATTATGGCTATTGTGATTTTTATGGCTATTATGACTATTATAATGATTATTACCATTATTTCCAAGTTCATTATTGTTATTATTACGACTATTATGATTATTATGTCTATTATGACTATTATAGTTGTTAGGGGTAGTATAATGTATATTATGATTATTTCCGAACCTATTATGGTTATTATTATGATTATTATGATTATTACGGATCTTGGTATAATTATCATGGATATTATGATCATCATTAAGATTATTATGGTTTCTATGATTATTGTGATTATTGCTATGCTTATTAACATTACAATTACGATTATTATCATTATTGTAGTTATTATGATGATCACTATGATTATTATGGTTGTTAGTATGATTATTAGGATCAACATTCAGATTATTATGGCTATTATGATTTTTATGGTTATTATTGCTATTATAATGATAAATATGATTATTTCCAAGTTTATTACGGTTATTATTATCACTATTATGATTATTATAGTTATTATGATTATTATGGTTTCTATGGCTAGTATAACGGTTATTATGATTATTTCAAAGCTTATTATGTTTATTATTATGGTTACTATGCTTATTATGGATCTTGGTATAATTATGATGAATATCATGATCATCATTAAGATCATTATGGTTATTGCGATTATTATGACTATTATGATTATTCTAGTTATTATGATTATTATGGTTATTATGGCTAGTATAAAGGTTATTATGATTATTTCAAAGCTTATTATGTTTATTATTATGATTACTCTGAT